>NC_053491.1:270779923-270929357 GCF_905171775.1 Rana temporaria | reverse complement strand
AACATGGCGGACGTTTCAGACAATAAACGTCCTATATAAATAAGGAAGTGCTGGGGCTTAGAGGCGCGCTCCAGATGACGTCAGATCGACGAAACCGGTAGAGCAGACGCTACTCTAAGCTACAGCACACGTTTTTATGCTTTATGTGTTTTAACTTGTCTACTAAATGTGAGTACCCTGTTCAATGTGAATAAAAAATTGTTGATCATTCAAAAACGGTATCACACTATTGGGCAATCTATTTGTCTCCTCTTCTGAGCGGTGGAGTTTTAGATCCAGGGATTTGTCAGTATATTATACTGGGAACGCCTGTTACCCCTGCAGGGGTTCAAGTATCTGGTGAGTGCGGGACCACAGGGAGAGAGCACGTTTTTTTGCACAGAAGATTTACATTTACGTTGTTTTCACGTGGAAGAAGCACACAGCACTTTGTAATTGTTTCAATCATTTTATTGCATGGGACTTTTTCTGCATAAAGACTGTTTACTTACAGTATGAATACTGTTTGTTGAAAGCACTTTGCACTATATATAATTTTACTGATTCACTCAACTTTTGCATGAAGCAGAGAAGGAATGAGATTTTAGCACTGGAACACTTTTTTGATTTGATTTTATTTATTTTTGGTTTTTGGATCACCACGCAACTTTGATTTGATTTTATTTGTTTTTTGGTTTTTTGACCACCACGTAATATTTTTTTGGTTTTTGGTTTTCTGTTTTATTATATCACTTATACAATATTAATTATTAATTGACATCAGTCTATATCCTACACTTTAGGTTGGCGCCACCACCTGCTTTTTATTATTATTTTCTCAGGATTTATCAAACCCATCTCTTTTCAATCCTTCCGTCGCTGTGGCTCCTGCTGTCAAAATTTTTAAAGAGCTGGTTCTCAAAGACTTATCTCAATTAAAAGAGAAGAGACACTCCTCGCAGCCCTTGTCTAGCCAAGGCGTTCGCTCTTTGTGTGATAACAAGGATTTGATCATTCGTCCGGCAGACAAGGGCGGGGGGATTGTTGTTCTAGACAGGTCACAATACGAGCAAGAGATGCATCGTATACTTGGGGAACCTGGTACTTATCAAGAAATCCCCAATAACCTACTGCCACATATAAGAAACAATTACAAACCCTTGTTAACAAGGGGTTTGATCTTAAGATTCTCAACAAGAAAGAGAAACTTTTTTTGGTTCCCAAAGTACCCAGAATTCCGACAATATACTACTTGCCTAAAATACATAAACATCCTACACAACCACCAGGCCGGCCTATCGTGAGCGGCATCGATTCTGTCACCTCACGCATAGGCCGTTATATAGACTTTTACCTCCAGCCCATAGTCAAACGCACTCCTTCATACATCAAGGATACAGGCGACACCATCCGCCTTCTGGAGGGGTTGGACGTACAGGAGGGTTGCATCATGGTCACTGCAGATGTGGCCTCCCTGTACACCTGCATTCCTCATCATCTAGGCATACAAGCGGTAAAACACTTTTTAAGTAGCGAAGAATCACTCGCTTCGTTTCAAAGCGACTATTTAATCGAACTTTTGGATTTCGCTACAAAACATAGCTATTTCTGGTTCGATCAACGCTTCTTTTTACAACTTAGGGGCGTGGCAATGGGCGCCAAATTCGCACCGAGTGTAGCGAATCTTTTCATGGCCAAGTGGGAGGAGGATGTCGTCTATGCCCAGACAGTTCCATCTCTGGGCCTATGGGCTAGATATATAGACGACATCCTCCTCCTATGGAATGGTAGCCCTGAGTCATTGAAGTCATTTTTTGACTCTTTAAATAGTAACGATAGGGGTATTTCCCTAACATATGAGTTTAGTCCTACTAAGATTCATTTCTTGGATTTGGAGATAACCATAGTTGATAAGAAGTTCCACTTCCAAACCTATTTTAAACCAACCGACCGTAATGGTTATATCCCTACGGGGAGTTGCCACCACCCATCTTGGCTCCGGTCGGTTCCCCGCAGTCAATTCCTTAGACTGCGTCGGAATTGTACGGACGATAACTCCTATCTTGCCCAAGCAGAGATTTTAAAATCTAGGTTTCTAGAAAAGGGGTACCCCATTAGTGATGTAGATTCAGAATTACAGCGAGTCCTTTCATTAAACAGGAAGTCACTAATATCTGTTAAGTCCAAGCGTCCTACGGATGAGGGTTTCAAATTTGCTATGCTGACTACATATTCCACTCAATATAAACAAATTAAGAGTATTTTCAACAGGCATTGGAACATCCTTAGAGGGGATAGAATTTTAGGTCCACTGCTTCCTGAACAGGCTAAAGTGGTCTTTAAAGGCGTACCTTCCTTACAGAGCAAAATCGCTCCAAATATAATAAACCCTCCTGTCAAAAGCTCTTTTTTTCATAATTTAGTAGGCTTCTTCCCCTGCAGGAAATGCAAGGTATGTCAACATAATGCTCTAACCACAAGAAAAATCTTGGAGTTTTCCTCCACGGTTACCAACAAGCAGTATACTATAAAAACATTTTGTACATGTGCGACTAAGTACATTGTATACTTACTAACGTGTCCTTGCGGCATGCAATATGTCGGTCGCACCATCCGCACTTTCTCGATCAGAGTGAGCGAACATATTGCACTCATAATAGGCGGGGACACCAAACATCCAGTCCCCCGACATTACAGGGAATTCCATCATAGAAACCCCAAAGGGACACAATTTGTTGTCATCGATAAATATACTCCTCCATGGAGAGGTGGAGCCATGACTAGGGGGGTCTCCCGCCTAGAGACATTCTGGATATACGAACTTCAGACATATACCCCGTTCGGAATGAACGTCGAATGGGATATAAATTCTTTTATTAATATGTCATGAGCTATTCATATTATTTGTTCTATTTTCTGGGTCTTTGGAAATTCAATATATACGCGCAATAATCATATACGCGCTTAATGTTTTATTCTGGATTCTGTTATATTTACAATCATTTATGCTATGAGAGTCAATGTATATGGTGATCTGACTCACACTAAACATGAGGCATTTTTTTGATCACATGAGGTAGTAGGGATATATTTTGTGTTTTTTTTATATATGCGATTCTAACACATATCTATATATACATTTATTTATACAAGATCGCAATTTTAACATATTAAATACATGTTCTAAATAAACTCTTTTTTTAACACTAATTGTTTCTGATCTGGAGTGGATGTCAATTTCCATCTCCAGCGCAGAATCGATATTTTTATAAGTTTTTATTTAATTTTTATGACTGGCCCTTATAGTTGATGTGCCGCTGATGGGAGTATTAACACTACCCATTTATACTGCGCTTTGCAATAGACATTATTTTTGTGATTCTCCGTTTATTTTTGTGCCCCATTTTTTCATTTGTTTGATTGGACATGCGACTCTTCTCTACGGGCGCCGCTCTGACCAATCACGGATGACCTCTCTCATAATGAGGCTTGGCGCGCACGCATGCGCACTTTAGCTATCAGACATCCGGGTTCCTCAGAGCGAGGCCTGGTCTGCAGGCGCGCTCTCACTGGACACTACACGGCAGCCTCTATCTATTCAGAGTGAGGCTTGGCTATCGCGCACGCGCGGTAGCATAGTGTAATCCACGACACACAAACAATACATGGTTACTATGCTCTGCCGTGCTTGTTAGCACATGCAAACGAGGCTTGGCTCTGGCGCACGCGCGGTCGCATCTGTCGTCCGTGGCATGGTAAATTTTCACAGTTTGCCTCAACTATTATTTATTTTATACATTTCAAGTATTTTAATGGCCAGTGCATTTCATTTTGTTTCATTTTACTCAGTATGTCCATGTCACACTCCTAATGACTACATTCCAAATGTAACAGCCACGTTAAAGACACTATACCCATATTCTCTGTGAGGTTCCTGTTTCATATAGAGGCTTGGAGTGCAAACTGCAGGTTCCTGTTTCATATAGAGGCTTGGAGTGCAAACTACAGGTTCCTGTTTCATATAGAGGCTTGGAGTGCAAACTGCAGCGCCATCTTGGATAGGTGATGTGCTGTCTGTGATTGCTGATTGTTTGGGGTGAGTCAGATCTTCATTTGATTGGATGTGATTACATGGACTACACATATATTGGAGTGGGCTGCAGTGGAGAGACACCCCAGACGATGTGCTTTTGACCACGAAACGCGTCGGGAGGACTCCACTGTCGCCCCATTTACATGCAAGAGCTCTTTTACTTCCAGCCAAATGTAAGTTTGTTAGCTGTGAATAAACACGTATTTTTTCTTTTATACGGAGTTACGCTATGTGGCCACTTCTCTTTATTTTTCTCTATGCACCACTAACACACTGAGCCAATTGGTTTTGGGATACCAACATCAGTATAGCTTCCGGCTTACTCCTGGGGACCTATTCCATATAAGGACCTACCCACCAGTTGGACCTACGCTTCCTGCCAAGGATTGCTGTTTGACAACGTCATATAAAGCCTTGACTGACCTCTTTTGGCATATGCCACCAGTGGTCAACAAGTTCCGGTAAGCCTGCACTTTTTCCGGTGATGGGATTGTCACGTTAAAGGAGTCACGCTTTTTCTATTTATTCACCTTTTCACTTGAATGACTTGTGGATGTTGATGAACTTTGCTACATACCTCGGATCATCACACTTAGGAGTTTTTGTTGGACTTTGTTTTTATGTTTGATACCACCTTAGGTGTATCAGTTCACGTGCCAGTTGGCACTGTTGTCACCCCTCGCTACAGAGGAATCTCACATGTTTCACAATTTGTGTCTAACATTTATTAATGTTATATGTGTTTTATTTTTTACTATACACATTTTTTGGTATTTTGATATTCATTTATTAATTTTAGCGCTACACATACGTATTTTTTTGGTTGTTTTGCTTTTTTGAATAAGCCGTGTCAGCAGCTACCATTTACGCACACCTGGCAGCGCAGGGTATCCACTCTCTTCCACGCTTTACTATTGGAAACACTCCTGCAATGGGGCCAAAATGAATTCCGTGAATATCCCCATAGGCGACCTTTTTCTTTTTTTTCCAGGTTACCAGTTTATAGTTACAAAGAAGGTCTAGTGGTAAAAGTATTGCTCTCGCTCTAACGCACGCGTCAATACCTCACATGTGTGGTTTGAACGATGTTTATATATGTGGGCGGGACTTGCGTAAGTCCCGCCACATATGTAAAAATTATTTTTACTTTTTGCTATAATAAATATCCCCAAAAATATATATTCTAAAAAATAAAAAAACCCTCAGTTTAGGCCGATACGTATTCTACATCTTTTTGGTTCCAAAAAATCGCAAATAGCGTTTAGTGTTTGGTTTTTGCAAAAGTTATAGCGTCTACAAATTTTTTTTTTTTTGTTTTAACTAGTTATTGGGGCGATCAGCGATTTTTATCGGTACTGCGACATTATGGCGGACACATCGAACACTTTTTTGGAACCATTGGCATTTTTCTAGCGATCAGTGCTGTAAAAATGCATTGCTTACTCTAAAAATGCCACTGGCAGGGAAGGGGTTAACACTAGGTGCGAGGGAGGGGTTAAATATGTTCCCTGGGTGTGTTCTAACTGAAGAGGAGGTGGGACTGACATGGGTAAATGACAGATCGCTGTTCATGAAGGGGAACTCCAGACCAAAAAGCTTCCAGCTCCTCCCACTTTGGTCATTCCACTTCCTGCTGGAGTAGAGAGAAGACCTGTCTTCCAGAGCTCCTGTGTTCCAGAGGATCCAGCCACCAGGACCAGCCTCCAGCCCCAGCCCCAGCCCCTGGCCCCGGAAGAGGGGAGGGATGGCCTCCCTCAGCCCAGGTGAAGGACCAGCATCCGGCCTCCGGAGTAACCAGCAGCACCTGCCCTCCTCCAGCCAGACGAAGATCAGCAGGGATGACCGCCTCTTCCTGGGCACCCAGCAGGGTCTCTTAGACTGGACTACCACACTACCAGGTGAGACTGAGGCCAAAGCCAGGAAGAGGTGTGATAAGATCAAGTCCCTGCTGGTTAGGATAGCCCAGGCCTGCGTGGAAAAAATGACAGCTCTCGCAGGCCTGAGGGACAAGAGGGACAGGTGCTCTAGTAGTAAGAGGTCGGAGTACAGGGAGGCCATTAACACCCACCGGCTGCAGGTGAAGGAGATTTGGGATTATCTTGGGGGATTTTGTGAACGTGGGGCTGGAGAAGTTGCTTTCCTTGAGGAGCTCAGGAAGACCCTCCAGCAGGCCAGCCAGGAAGGAAGTCAGACGGCAAGGAGGAGCAGCGGGCGGTCGGGGTCCCAACCCTCCAAGCAGCCGGGGAAGTCAGGAGAGCCTGGGTGTAGTGGGGGGGGTGGAAGCTCTGGTGGTGCAGGGCCCAGTAAGGCCATAAAACCTGGGGAGGGCTCCCGAGAGCCGATCCCTCGGTCCGTGAAAAAAGGGGCTGGGGGGTTGGCTATGACAGGGGAGCCCAGTGATCCAGGAGGCCGCAGGGCCCAGGCGCCGCCGGAGGTACCCCCCCGGTGTCTTCGGGTCAGCATGCCCAGGCTCCCTCAGGATGGTCACGCTGCCACAGCTGGGGCCCACCATGTGCCGGCCTCCATGACCCCTCAGCGTGCAGTAGAGCGGGATGATCTGGCAGTGAAAGTGTCAGGGACTGCTCCTGCAGCTGCTATGTCACCGGGAGAGAGGCAGGTACATGGTGGAGGTATAATAACAAAGTCAGCTTCAGGCAAACAGCTGGTGTGTAGTGTGACCAAGATGGCGCCGGCTGCTGGGGGAGGAGCAGCTGAGGCCACATTCCCCAGTGGGAACCAACCCCTTTTCAGGGAAGGGGGATGTGGCCAGCTCCCATCCAGTGCTCGGGACCCGGAAGTGACCGCCCGCGAACCGGAAGTGCACCCCCCGCGAACCGGAAGTGCACCCCCCGCGACCGGAAGTGCACCCCCCGCGACCGGAAGTGCACCCCCCGCGACCGGAAGTGCACCCCCCGCGACCGGAAGTGACCCCCCACGATCAGAACTGCCCCCCTGCGAATCTGCGGCTGGTGTCACCGGCTTGGAGGACCTGGGGGATGAGAGGCCGGGGGTGCGGGGGTGCCTAGTCCCGGATGCTGCAGCAGGCACCTCCAGGCACCCCCGGCAAGTAATGGACAGCATGGACGGTAATATGGACGGTAACATGGACGGTAAGCTGCCACCCCCCCAGGTCCCCATGGACATTACCACAAGCCCCGAGGGGCTCCCTGCAGGACAGGCGGGGTGGGGGGAATGTCAGGTGGGACCCCTCCCGGTGGACTGTGCAGCTTATGACTTTATCCGGCAGTTGGAGGGGTCCCAGGGGGGCATCCCCCCAATACGGGTTGAGTCCCAAGGGGCTGGTGAGGTCGCAGAGGGGTCTGGTTGGGGGAGTTTGGTGGGGGAGGTACCCCCCTCTGCTGTGGCCCCAGGGGGGGAGGGGCCTGTAGTCAGGCCAAGGGTGGTGGGTCAGGGGGGGCAGGGTAGTTCAGTGGGGGTGGGTGCAACACCACCGGCAGGGATGGGGGCCCCCCCGTTCCCCCCCACTTCTGGGGGTGCTGAGGGGGGTGCCCCGCTTCCGGAGAACATCTTTCGGGGGTCTCCGGAGGCCAACTTATTATCTGCCCTAAAGGGGGGTCGCTCTTTCGCCCAGGTGGCGGGCTCTCGTGCCCCTCTGGACCACCTGTACAGCCGGTTTGGCGCCCAGAATTTCCGCGCCCCCCCTGCTGACCAGGAGAGGACGCAGGGGTCGGCGTGGACGAGGGGTACAGGTGGTCCAGAGAGGAGGCGTAGGAATGTTGTCCAGCTTCGGTACGAGGGTCCGGACCCCTGCCCCGCCCGAGGTGAGGTGGTGGACCTGGTACTCTCCTTGGGTTTTGGGGTGGGTGACCTTTTTGCTGTCATCCACCCCACCAACACACGGGAGTTTGACATCAGTTTTGTCACTCCCGTGTGTATGGAACGCTTCATCACCAGCTTTGGGCTGGTGAGGGGCGTTGACCCTTGGAAGAAGTACAGGCTCATTCCCATCTCCAGGCAGGAGGAGGTAAAGAACATCACCATCCTGGTGAGGAATGAGTCGCTCCCTCCGGAGGACATTGCCACCTGGCTTGGGAGGTACGGGCAGTTGCAAACCCCCCTGAGAAAGAACCTCGATGAGCGCGGGGTCTGGACCGGGGCTTGGTTGGCCAGGATCCGGCTTAAGAGGGAGGGCAACAGTGTTGCCCACCTCCCTGGCAGCGCCTTCCTGGGCAGAGACCGGATCCTGGCCTTCTACCCGGGACAGCCCCGTCGTTGCTTCAAGTGCGGCAGCCCGACCCACATGAGCTCGGACTGCACGGTGGTCAGATGTGGCCGGTGCCACGAGTTTGGCCACCAGTCCGAGTCATGTGGGAAGATATGCTGCAATTTGTGTGGTGAGATGGGGCACCCATTCAGTCGGTGCCCCAAAGCATATCGGGGTTCTTTCTCAGGGGGGGGACCTCCCGGGCCGGGAGCGGCCGAAGCCCCCCCGGCGAGTGATGGCCGGGGGGGTGGGGATCCTGGGGCCCCTAATGCCCCTCCGGAGGGACCAACAGGCCCACAGCCTCAAAGAAGGCGGAGCAGGCGTGGGCGAGGGGCTCCCCCCCCGGGAGATACGGGCTCAGTTGGCCAGGAGGCTCCCGATCCTCCGGAAGGCGAAGCCGGTGGGGAGGAGTCGGGGAGGCCTGGGGGTCCCGGGCCTGAGGGTCCGGGGCCCCGGCTTTCCCCTCCTTTAGTTGCAGGGCCGATCCCCCCCCCTCCACCTGTTCTATCTGCCTCCCCATGCAGCCCCCCCTCATCTTCCCATCCCCGTCCCCCCCCCCCTCGTCCCCCCCCTCCCAAGTCCCGTCCCCCCCCTCCCCCTTCTTCTGCCGATCCCCTTTCTGTCCCCCCCCCTGTCTCTGGCCCCCCTCCTGCCTCTCCCATCCCCCCCCCTTCTGGACCCAAAGTCTCCTCTGGCCTTGTGGCCATGGAGACGGAAGCTGCTCGAGCCTCATCTAAGAGGGAAATCTCGAGCAGCGGGTCCGAGGAGGGGGGTGGCGTAGTCACCTCAGAGAGATGGCAGGAGTGGGAGCAGGTGAGACGCAGGAAGAAGGGGAAGGCTGTGAAATCTGGGGGCGGGAGGTCCCCTGTGAAGGGTGGGGTTCCCCCAGGGGCACGAAGTGGGGTGTCCCTGGGGAACCCGTTTGGTGTCCTCTCCTCCTCCTCGGACTCAGAGGAGGAGGAGGGAGTGTAAATATGTAAATATGTTTTGGTGTTTGTAGTATGAAGGAGAACGTGACCCTTTCAATCATTTTGATGGCGGTACCCTCTCCAATACGGCTTGCGACCATTAATGTCGCAAGTATTCGTTCTGCACGAGCTCGTTTTATGGCCTTTGATTTTCTCAGCCGTGTTGAAGCTGACATTTTGTTTTTGCAGGAGACCTGGCTGGCATCTGTGGCAGAGATGCATCTAGCAAAGAGGGAGTGGAGATGTGGGCCCTCCCTCTGGTCTCTTGCGGCCGAGCCCTGCAGTGGTGTTGCGGTCCTTTTTAAGACTGGTTCGGTGGCTTGCCGGCGAGTGATTGAAGTGGAGATTGGTAGATGTCTGGTGGTGGACGCTGTCGTGAGGGGGCAATTCCTCCGGCTCATTAATTTTTATGGGCCTCAAACCAAGAGGGAGAGGAAGAGCCTCCTTACGGCGGTTAAGCCTTATCTTTTTACATCCCAGCAGGTGATCTTTGGTGGTGACTTCAATATGATCACTAGGCCCAAAGACCGGGCAGGTGCCGCCAACCCTCTGGGATATGATAGTACTTTTTTGAATAGCGTAGTGAGGGAGGCCGGGTTGGTGGATGTGCACGTTCGTCACCTCCCCAACCTCACTGGTTTCACATTTTCCCGAGGTAGTTCTAAGAGTAGATTAGATAGGTTTTTTTTAAAGGGGGACTCTGCTTGCTCGGCTCCAGAGCTGCAGTCGGTGGAGTTCTCCGATCACTGTATGGTATCTGTGGCCCTGAATGTCGCCGACACTCCTCAGAAAGGGAGGGGTATGTGGCGCCTGAATGGGTCGCTACTGGAGGATCCTGAGGTTAGGGAAGCCTATGAGGTTTTCTTCCTGGACCAGACCTCGCTCCTTGAGGGCAACTGCTCCCGCCTTGAATGGTGGGAAGTAGTTAAAAAGAGGTCTGGTGACTTTTTCCGGGAAATCTCTGGGTACAGGGCAGCTTCCAAGTACCAGGCCTACCAGAGACTACGCAGGCAGCTTGACCGCCTGGTGTCCTCTGGGGGCTCTCGGGAACAGATATCCGGTCTGAAGGCGCAGATGAAGGAGTGTCAGTACGACCGTCTCGCCTCCCTGGTTTTTGAGAGGGATTATGGGAAGTTTATCTCTCCTGATCCCTACAGGAGCTGTGGTGAGGCGGCGAGTTCGAAGGTCGTACACGGCCTGAAGGATGCCTCGGGATCTCTGGTCCGGTCCAGATCAGGGATCCTGGGTGTCGTCAGAGACCACTTTTCGGACCTCCTGAAGAAGCGGCCTCTAGACATGGAGAAAGTCAGGGAATTCCTTGATGAGACCCCACTGGAAGTGAGGTCTGACCTTCCTGACTCTCTGACAGAAGAGATCTCGGTGGCTGAAGTCGAGCAGGCTATCAGCTCTTTAGCATCTAAAAAGTCGCCTGGGCCCGATGGGCTCACGGCAGAGTTTTACAAAACCTTTAAGAGCCTCTTGGCTCCTCATTTGAGGGACGTGTACCGTGAATGTTTGGCCTATGGCCTGCTGCCTCCCTCAATGAGAAGGTCAGCTCTGATCCTTCTGTCAAAGGGAAAAGACCCGTCTGTGGTGGAGAATTGGCGTCCGATCGCCCTTCTTACCACAGATAGGAAGATACTGGCAAAGATCTTGTTTACACGTCTGTCTGCTTTGGCGGGCAGGATGCTGTCTCCCTCTCAGCACTGCACAATTCCTGGCCGGGGCACTTTTGGTGCCGTCCTGAACGTCCGGGAGGCTGTGGAAAGGTGCAGGGCTGATGGCAGCGAGCGGTATCTGCTTGCACTGGATCAGGCTAAGGCGTTTGATCGGGTGAACCATGAGTACCTTTGGCTGCTTCTGAGGAGATACGGTCTGCCTGATCAATTTGTTGATTGGCTACAGGTATTGTATAGGGGAGCTGAGAGCTTCCCTCTTGTCAACGGTTGGGTGGGTCGGGCCTTTTCTGTGGACTCTGGCGTCCGGCAGGGCTGCCCGTTGAGCCCCCTCCTGTACGTCTTTGCGGTTGACCCCTTCGTAAGGAGGCTAGACTGCGAGCGTCTTGTGGGGGTTCCGGTGGGACCTGTCGGGGGTCCGGTTTCGGCAGTGAAGGTTGTGGCCTACGCGGATGACGTCTCGGTGGTGGTATCTGGTCGTGAGGAGGCCCATTATGTGGAATCCCAGATCGGGTGCTACTCTGAGGCGTCAGGTTCGCTGGTCAATTGGGACAAGAGTGAAGTTTTCTGGATGGGGAAGGAGGGGGAGCAGTTCCCCCTTCCGGACGTGTTCCCCACGCCCGTACCAGAGATTCGAGTACTTGGCATTCATTTCGGCCCGGGTGATTATCCCAAGCTAAATTGGGAGCGCAGGCTGGTGAGTGCCACTCGGAAGGTGAAGGCCTGGAGAGGTTGGAAACTTTCCCTGAGGGAAAGGGTATGCTTGGTCAAGACGTACTTACTGCCTGAGTTTCTCTTTGTGAGCTACGTGTGTCTTTTGCCAGCATCTCTCTATGCTCGGGTCTCTGGTCTGTTCTTCCTGCTGTTGTGGGGAAACAGACTGAACCTGATCAAGAGGGAGGTCACATACCGCCAGCGAAGGCAAGGAGGGTTGGACATGGTCAACCCGGTGGTGTTCTTCATCATCATTTTTGTAAAGTACAACTTGCAGTCCATCTTTGTGGACGCACCTTCCTGGTGGGAATGTTCATGCAAGGACTGGCTCTTGCTGTTCCTGAGGAGGTGGGGGGAGGGGGGGAGGCCCGGCGATCTGAGGAGATCGCATGGGTATCTCCCATCCTACGTCCCCCTGGCATTGAAGGCACTGAGGCAGTGGCGGATAACTGCCCTTGAGGTGGGCTCTCTGGGTCGGCGTGAGCTGTACCTGAGGGTCATGGCCTCGGACATTTTGAAGCCCCTGTCTTTAAGGGACTGTCCTGAGAGGGTCCTCACGGAGGGGTTAGCCCTCTTGAATTCTTCCAGAATTCCAAACAAGTTTTGGGATCTTGCATGGAGGTCGTTCCATGGACGACTGTACGTCCGTGCAAATCTCATATATCTGAACCTAGGGGACAGGGGCTGTCCCCGACGGGAATGTGGAGGGACATTGGAGACCATGGACCATTTTCTGGTCCAATGTCCCTTCAACATGGAGGTTCTTACGGGGGTAGGGGGTGCCATTGGCTACCCCCGCCTTCCGGCCCTGACCTATGCTGAGCGGGTGTATGGTGACTTCGGGGTCCGCAGGGGTTTTGAGTTATCGTCACTTTATTTAGTCAGCGTAGTTGTGCTTTACTACACTTGGCACGCTCGGTGTTTGGTGTCCACTAGGGACAAAATCCTGTCTGTGCATGAGGTGGTGGGCGATATCTTTCGGGAGTTGGTGAAGGTGCGGGATCTGGAAAGGAGCAGGGTCGGGCCTGAGAGGTGTGCCCATTTATGGAGGGGGTTCCTCTTCCAGCCCCCTTAGGCCATGACCCTGCCCCTCTCCATGGGTAGGGGCAACTTTCCTTTCTCACCCCCCTTAGATTTTGTTTATAGTTTATTTTTGAAATAAGGCTACAGACATGTCTGATTATCATGTTCTCGCTCATACGTGGGTTGTAGGTATTTGTTGTTCTGGTGGTGGGGTGTGTTGTGGGTTGGCGATGATCTGGACAGTAGTGGTTTTTATGGACTTTAATATTTCCCTACTGTACCAGTGAGCCGTTTTAAGTTGGTTTTGTTCTTTTTTTTTGTTGGCAATGATCTGGACAAGCTTTTTCTGATGGACTGTAAAGACTTTTTCTTGTACCAGTGAGCCTGTTGTAAATACCCGTTCTAATGTTGTTGTGTTTTTTTTTTTTTTTTTTTTGCAGTTATTTTCTTGGAGGGTGGTATGATGGTTTGTGTGTGTTGTTTGTTTTGTGTTATTTAGTTTATTTTGTATATTAACTTTTTTATGGTCGTAGTTTAAAAAAATAAAAATCTCCAGACACAACCGGTTCCAGCTCCTCCCAGTTTGGTCATTCCACTTCCTGCTGGAGTAGAGAGAAGACCTGTCTTCCAGAGCTCCTGTGTTCCAGAGGATCCAGCCACCAGGACCAGCCTCCAGCCCCAGCCCCCAGCCCCGGAAGAGGGGAGGGATGGCCTCCCTCAGCCCAGGTGAAGGACCAGCATCCGGCCTCCGGAGTAACCAGCAGCACCTGCCCTCCTCCAGCCAGACGAAGATCAGCAGGGATGACCGCCTCTTCCTGGGCACCCAGCAGGGTCTCTTAGACTGGACTACCACACTACCAGGTGAGACTGAGGCCAAAGCCAGGAAGAGGTGTGATAAGATCAAGTCCCTGCTGGTTAGGATAGCCCAGGCCTGCGTGGAAAAAATGACAGCTCTCGCAGGCCTGAGGGACAAGAGGGACAGGTGCTCTAGTAGTAAGAGGTCGGAGTACAGGGAGGCCATTAACACCCACCGGCTGCAGGTGAAGGAGATTTGGGATTATCTTGGGGGATTTTGTGAACGTGGGGCTGGAGAGGTTGCTTTCCTTGAGGAGCTCAGGAAGACCCTCCAGCAGGCCAGCCAGGAAGGAAGTCAGACGGCAAGGAGGAGCAGCGGGCGGTCGGGGTCCCAACCCTCCAAGCAGCCGGGGAAGTCAGGAGAGCCTGGGTGTAGTGGGGGGGGTGGAAGCTCTGGTGGTGCAGGGCCCAGTAAGGCCATAAAACCTGGGGAGGGCTCCCGAGAGCCGATCCCTCGGTCCGTGAAAAAAGGGGCTGGGGGGTTGGCTATGACAGGGGAGCCCAGTGATCCAGGAGGCCGCAGGGCCCAGGCGCCGCCGGAGGTACCCCCCCGGTGTCTTCGGGTCAGCATGCCCAGGCTCCCTCAGGATGGTCACGCTGCCACAGCTGGGGCCCACCATGTGCCGGCCTCCATGACCCCTCAGCGTGCAGTAGAGCGGGATGATCTGGCAGTGAAAGTGTCAGGGACTGCTCCTGCAGCTGCTATGTCACCGGGAGAGAGGCAGGTACATGGTGGAGGTATAATAACAAAGTCAGCTTCAGGCAAACAGCTGGTGTGTAGTGTGACCAAGATGGCGCCGGCTGCTGGGGGAGGAGCAGCTGAGGCCACATTCCCCAGTGGGAACCAACCCCTTTTCAGGGAAGGGGGATGTGGCCAGCTCCCATCCAGTGCTCGGGACCCGGAAGTGACCGCCCGCGAACCGGAAGTGCACCCCCCGCGAACCGGAAGTGCACCCCCCGCGACCGGAAGTGCCCCCCCCGCGACCGGAAGTGCACCCCCCGCGACCGGAAGTGCACCCCCCGCGACCGGAAGTGACCCCCCACGATCAGAACTGCCCCCCTGCGAATCTGCGGCTGGTGTCACCGGCTTGGAGGACCTGGGGGATGAGAGGCCGGGGGTGCGGGGGTGCCTAGTCCCGGATGCTGCAGCAGGCACCTCCAGGCACCCCCGGCAAGTAATGGACAGCATGGACGGTAATATGGACGGTAACATGGACGGTAAGCTGCCACCCCCCCAGGTCCCCATGGACATTACCACAAGCCCCGAGGGGCTCCCTGCAGGACAGGCGGGGTGGGGGGAATGTCAGGTGGGACCCCTCCCAGTGGACTGTGCAGCTTATGACTTTATCCGGCAGTTGGAGGGGTCCCAGGGGGGCATCCCCCCAATACGGGTTGAGTCCCAAGGGGCTGGTGAGGTCGCAGAGGGGTCTGGTTGGGGGAGTTTGGTGGGGGAGGTACCCCCCTCTGCTGTGGCCCCAGGGGGGGAGGGGCCTGTAGTCAGGCCAAGGGTGGTGGGTCAGGGAGGTCAGGGTAGTTCAGTGGGGGTGGGTGCAACACCACCGGCAGGGATGGGGGCCCCCCCATTCCCCCCCACTTCTGGGGGTGCTGAGGGGGGTGCCCCGCTTCCGGAGAACATCTTTCGGGGGTCTCCGGAGGCCAACTTATTATCTGCCCTAAAGGGGGGTCGCTCTTTCGCCCAGGTGGCGGGCTCTCGTGCCCCTCTGGACCACCTGTACAGCCGGTTTGGCGCCCAGAATTTCCGCGCCCCCCCTGCTGACCAGGAGAGGACGCAGGGGTCGGCGTGGACGAGGGGTACAGGTGGTCCAGAGAGGAGGCGTAGGAATGTTGTCCAGCTTCGGTACGAGGGTCCGGACCCCTGCCCCGCCCGAGGGGAGGTGGTGGACCTGGTACTCTCCTTGGGTTTTGGGGTGGGTGACCTTTTTGCTGTCATCCACCCCACCAACACACGGGAGTTTGACATCAGTTTTGTCACTCCCGTGTGTATGGAACGCTTCATCACCAGCTTTGGGCTGGTGAGGGGCGTTGACCCTTGGAAGAAGTACAGGCTCATTCCCATCTCCAGGCAGGAGGAGGTAAAGAACATCACCATCCTGGTGAGGAATGAGTCGCTCCCTCCGGAGGACATTGCCACCTGGCTTGGGAGGTACGGGCAGTTGCAAACCCCCCTGAGAAAGAACCTCGATGAGCGCGGGGTCTGGACCGGGGCTTGGTTGGCCAGGATCCGGCTTAAGAGGGAGGGCAACAGTGTTGCCCACCTCCCTGGCAGCGCCTTCCTGGGCAGAGACCGGATCCTGGCCTTCTACCCGGGACAGCCCCGTCGTTGCTTCAAGTGCGGCAGCCCGACCCACATGAGCTCGGACTGCACGGTGGTCAGATGTGGCCGGTGCCACGAGTTTGGCCACCAGTCCGACTCATGTGGGAAGATATGCTGCAATTTGTGTGGTGAGATGGGGCACCCATTCAGTCGGTGCCCCAAAGCATATCGGGGTTCTTTCTCAGGGGGGGGACCTCCCGGGCCGGGAGCGGCCGAAGCCCCCCCGGCGAGTGATGGCCGGGGGGGTGGGGATCCTGGGGCCCCTAATGCCCCTCCGGAGGGACCAACAGGCCCACAGCCTCAAAGAAGGCGGAGCAGGCGTGGGCGAGGGGCTCCCCCCCCGGGAGATACGGGCTCAGTTGGCCAGGAGGCTCCCGATCCTCCGGAAGGCGAAGCCGGTGGGGAGGAGTCGGGGAGGCCTGGGGGTCCCGGGCCTGAGGGTCCGGGGCCCCGGCTTTCCCCTCCTTTAGTTGCAGGGCCGATCCCCCCCCCTCCACCTGTTCTATCTGCCTCCCCATGCAGCCCCCCCTCATCTTCCCATCCCCGTCCCCCCCCCCCTCGTCCCCCCCCTCCCAAGTCCCGTCCCCCCCCTCCCCCTTCTTCTGCCGATCCCCTTTCTGTCCCCCCCCCTGTCTCTGGCCCCCCTCCTGCCTCTCCCATCCCCCCCCCTTCTGGACCCAAAGTCTCCTCTGGCCTTGTGGCCATGGAGACGGAAGCTGCTCGAGCCTCATCTAAGAGGGAAATCTCGAGCAGCGGGTCCGAGGAGGGGGGTGGCGTAGTCACCTCAGAGAGATGGCAGGAGTGGGAGCAGGTGAGACGCAGGAAGAAGGGGAAGGCTGTGAAATCTGGGGGCGGGAGGTCCCCTGTGAAGGGTGGGGTTCCCCCAGGGGCACGAAGTGGGGTGTCCCTGGGGAACCCGTTTGGTGTCCTCTCCTCCTCCTCGGACTCAGAGGAGGAGGAGGGAGTGTAAATATGTAAATATGTTTTGGTGTTTGTAGTATGAAGGAGAACGTGACCCTTTCAATCATTTTGATGGCGGTACCCTCTCCAATACGGCTTGCGACCATTAATGTCGCAAGTATTCGTTCTGCACGAGCTCGTTTTATGGCCTTTGATTTTCTCAGCCGTGTTGAAGCTGACATTTTGTTTTTGCAGGAGACCTGGCTGGCATCTGTGGCAGAGATGCATCTAGCAAAGAGGGAGTGGAGATGTGGGCCCTCCCTCTGGTCTCTTGCGGCCGAGCCCTGCAGTGGTGTTGCGGTCCTTTTTAAGACTGGTTCGGTGGCTTGCCGGCGAGTGATTGAAGTGGAGATTGGTAGATGTCTGGTGGTGGACGCTGTCGTGAGGGGGCAATTCCTCCGGCTCATTAATTTTTATGGGCCTCAAACCAAGAGGGAGAGGAAGAGCCTCCTTACGGCGGTTAAGCCTTATCTTTTTACATCCCAGCAGGTGATCTTTGGTGGTGACTTCAATATGATCACTAGGCCCAAAGACCGGGCAGGTGCCGCCAACCCTCTGGGATATGATAGTACTTTTTTGAATAGCGTAGTGAGGGAGGCCGGGTTGGTGGATGTGCACGTTCGTCACCTCCCCAACCTCACTGGTTTCACATTTTCCCGAGGTAGTTCTAAGAGTAGATTAGATAGGTTTTTTTTAAAGGGGGACTCTGCTTGCTCGGCTCCAGAGCTGCAGTCGGTGGAGTTCTCCGATCACTGTATGGTATCTGTGGCCCTGAATGTCGCCGACACTCCTCAGAAAGGGAGGGGTATGTGGCGCCTGAATGGGTCGCTACTGGAGGATCCTGAGGTTAGGGAAGCCTATGAGGTTTTCTTCCTGGACCAGACCTCGCTCCTTGAGGGCAACTGCTCCCGCCTTGAATGGTGGGAAGTAGTTAAAAAGAGGTCTGGTGACTTTTTCCGGGAAATCTCTGGGTACAGGGCAGCTTCCAAGTACCAGGCCTACCAGAGACTACGCAGGCAGCTTGACCGCCTGGTGTCCTCTGGGGGCTCTCGGGAACAGATATCCGGTCTGAAGGCGCAGATGAAGGAGTGTCAGTACGACCGTCTCGCCTCCCTGGTTTTTGAGAGGGATTATGGGAAGTTTATCTCTCCTGATCCCTACAGGAGCTGTGGTGAGGCGGCGAGTTCGAAGGTCGTACACGGCCTGAAGGATGCCTCGGGATCTCTGGTCCGGTCCAGATCAGGGATCCTGGGTGTCGTCAGAGACCACTTTTCGGACCTCCTGAAGAAGCGGCCTCTAGACATGGAGAAAGTCAGGGAATTCCTTGATGAGACCCCACTGGAAGTGAGGTCTGACCTTCCTGACTCTCTGACAGAAGAGATCTCGGTGGCTGAAGTCGAGCAGGCTATCAGCTCTTTAGCATCTAAAAAGTCGCCTGGGCCCGATGGGCTCACGGCAGAGTTTTACAAAACCTTTAAGAGCCTCTTGGCTCCTCATTTGAGGGACGTGTACCGTGAATGTTTGGCCTATGGCCTGCTGCCTCCCTCAATGAGAAGGTCAGCTCTGATCCTTCTGTCAAAGGGAAAAGACCCGTCTGTGGTGGAGAATTGGCGTCCGATCGCCCTTCTTACCACAGATAGGAAGATACTGGCAAAGATCTTGTTTACACGTCTGTCTGCTTTGGCGGGCAGGATGCTGTCTCCCTCTCAGCACTGCACAATTCCTGGCCGGGGCACTTTTGGTGCCGTCCTGAACGTCCGGGAGGCTGTGGAAAGGTGCAGGGCTGATGGCAGCGAGCGGTATCTGCTTGCACTGGATCAGGCTAAGGCGTTTGATCGGGTGAACCATGAGTACCTTTGGCTGCTTCTGAGGAGATACGGTCTGCCTGATCAATTTGTTGATTGGCTACAGGTATTGTATAGGGGAGCTGAGAGCTTCCCTCTTGTCAACGGTTGGGTGGGTCGGGCCTTTTCTGTGGACTCTGGCGTCCGGCAGGGCTGCCCGTTGAGCCCCCTCCTGTACGTCTTTGCGGTTGACCCCTTCGTAAGGAGGCTAGACTGCGAGCGTCTTGTGGGGGTTCCGGTGGGACCTGTCGGGGGTCCGGTTTCGGCAGTGAAGGTCGTGGCCTACGCGGATGACGTCTCGGTGGTGGTATCTGGTCGTGAGGAGGCCCATTATGTGGAATCCCAGATCGGGTGCTACTCTGAGGCGTCAGGTTCGCTGGTCAATTGGGACAAGAGTGAAGTTTTCTGGATGGGGAAGGAGGGGGAGCAGTTCCCCCTTCCGGACGTGTTCCCCACGCCCGTACCAGAGATTCGAGTACTTGGCATTCATTTCGGCCCGGGTGATTATCCCAAGCTAAATTGGGAGCGCAGGCTGGTGAGTGCCACTCGGAAGGTGAAGGCCTGGAGAGGTTGGAAACTTTCCCTGAGGGAAAGGGTATGCTTGGTCAAGACGTACTTACTGCCTGAGTTTCTCTTTGTGAGCTACGTGTGTCTTTTGCCAGCATCTCTCTATGCTCGGGTCTCTGGTCTGTTCTTCCTGCTGTTGTGGGGAAACAGACTGAACCTGATCAAGAGGGAGGTCACATACCGCCAGCGAAGGCAAGGAGGGTTGGACATGGTCAACCCGGTGGTGTTCTTCATCATCATTTTTGTAAAGTACAACTTGCAGTCCATCTTTGTGGACGCGCCTTCCTGGTGGGAATGTTCATGCAAGGACTGGCTCTTGCTGTTCCTGAGGAGGTGGGGGGAGGGGGGGAGGCCCGGCGATCTGAGGAGATCGCATGGGTATCTCCCATCCTACGTCCCCCTGGCATTGAAGGCACTGAGGCAGTGGCGGATAACTGCCCTTGAGGTGGGCTCTCTGGGTCGGCGTGAGCTGTACCTGAGGGTCATGGCCTCGGACATTTTGAAGCCCCTGTCTTTAAGGGACTGTCCTGAGAGGGTCCTCACGGAGGGGTTAGCCCTCTTGAATTCTTCCAGAATTCCGAACAAGTTTTGGGATCTTGCATGGAGGTCGTTCCATGGACGACTGTACGTCCGTGCAAATCTCATATATCTGAACCTAGGGGACAGGGGCTGTCCCCGACGGGAATGTGGAGGGACATTGGAGACCATGGACCATTTTCTGGTCCAATGTCCCTTCAACATGGAGGTTCTTACGGGGGTAGGGGGTGCCATTGGCTACCCCCGCCTTCCGGCCCTGACCTATGCTGAGCGGGTGTATGGTGACTTCGGGGTCCGCAGGGGTTTTGAGTTATCGTCACTTTATTTAGTCAGCGTAGTTGTGCTTTACTACACTTGGCACGCTCGGTGTTTGGTGTCCACTAGGGACAAAATCCTGTCTGTGCATGAGGTGGTGGGCGATATCTTTCGGGAGTTGGTGAAGGTGCGGGATCTGGAAAGGAGCAGGGTCGGGCCTGAGAGGTGTGCCCATTTATGGAGGGGGTTCCTCTTCCAGCCCCCTTAGGCCATGACCCTGCCCCTCTCCATGGGTAGGGGCAACTTTCCTTTCTCACCCCCCTTAGATTTTGTTTATAGTTTATTTTTGAAATAAGGCTACAGACATGTCTGATTATCATGTTCTCGCTCATACGTGGGTTGTAGGTATTTGTTGTTCTGGTGGTGGGGTGTGTTGTGGGTTGGCGATGATCTGGACAGTAGTGGTTTTTATGGACTTTAATATTTCCCTACTGTACCAGTGAGCCGTTTTAAGTTGGTTTTGTTCTTTTTTTTGTTGGCAATGATCTGGACAAGCTTTTTCTGATGGACTGTAAAGACTTTTTCTTGTACCAGTGAGCCTGTTGTAAATACCCGTTCTAATGTTGTTGTGTTTTTTTTTTTTTTTTTGCAGTTATTTTCTTGGAGGGTGGTATGATGGTTTGTGTGTGTTGTTTGTTTTGTGTTATTTAGTTTATTTTGTATATTAACTTTTTTATGGTCGTAGTTTTAAAAATAAAAATCTCCAGACCAAAAAGCTTCCAGCTCCTCCCAGTTTGGTCATTCCACTTCCTGCTGGAGTAGAGAGAAGACCTGTCTTCCAGAGCTCCTGTGTTCCAGAGGATCCAGCCACCAGGACCAGCCTCCAGCCCCAGCCCCAGCCCCTGGCCCCGGAAGAGGGGAGGGATGGCCTCCCTCAGCCCAGGTGAAGGACCAGCATCCGGCCTCCGGAGTAACCAGCAGCACCTGCCCTCCTCCAGCCAGACGAAGATCAGCAGGGATGACCGCCTCTTCCTGGGCACCCAGCAGGGTCTCTTAGACTGGACCACCACACTACCAGGTGAGACTGAGGCCAAAGCCAGGAAGAGGTGTGATAAGATCAAGTCCCTGCTGGTTAGGATAGCCCAGGCCTGCGTGGAAAAAATGACAGCTCTCGCAGGCCTGAGGGACAAGAGGGACAGGTGCTCTAGTAGTAAGAGGTCGGAGTACAGGGAGGCCATTAACACCCACCGGCTGCAGGTGAAGGAGATTTGGGATTATCTTGGGGGATTTTTTGAACGTGGGGCTGGAGAAGTTGCTTTCCTTGAGGAGCTCAGGAAGACCCTCCAGCAGGCCAGCCAGGAAGGAAGTCAGACGGCAAGGAGGAGCAGCGGGCGGTCGGGGTCCCAACCCTCCAAGCAGCCGGGGAAGTCAGGAGAGCCTGGGTGTAGTGGGGGGGGTGGAAGCTCTGGTGGTGCAGGGCCCAGTAAGGCCATAAAACCTGGGGAGGGCTCCCGAGAGCCGATCCCTCGGTCCGTGAAAAAAGGGGCTGGGGGGTTGGCTATGACAGGGGAGCCCAGTGATCCAGGAGGCCGCAGGGCCCAGGCGCCGCCGGAGGTACCCCCCCGGTGTCTTCGGGTCAGCATGCCCAGGCTCCCTCAGGATGGTCACGCTGCCACAGCTGGGGCCCACCATGTGCCGGCCTCCATGACCCCTCAGCGTGCAGTAGAGCGGGATGATCTGGCAGTGAAAGTGTCAGGGACTGCTCCTGCAGCTGCTATGTCACCGGGAGAGGGGCAGGTACATGGTGGAGGTATAATAACAAAGTCAGCTTCAGGCAAACAGCTGGTGTGTAGTGTGACCAAGATGGCGCCGGCTGCTGGGGGAGGAGCAGCTGAGGCCACATTCCCCAGTGGGAACCAACCCCTTTTCAGGGAAGGGGGATGTGGCCAGCTCCCATCCAGTGCTCGGGACCCGGAAGTGACCGCCCGCGAACCGGAAGTGCACCCCCCGCGAACCGGAAGTGCACCCCCCGCGACCGGAAGTGCACCCCCCGCGACCGGAAGTGCACCCCCCGCGACCGGAAGTGCACCCCCCGCGACCGGAAGTACACCCCCCGCGACCGGAAGTGACCCCCCACGATCAGAACTGCCCCCCTGCGAATCTGCGGCTGGTGTCACCGGCTTGGAGGACCTGGGGGATGAGAGGCCGGGGGTGCGGGGGTGCCTAGTCCCGGATGCTGCAGCAGGCACCTCCAGGCACCCCCGGCAAGTAATGGACAGCATGGACGGTAATATGGACGGTAACATGGACGGTAAGCTGCCACCCCCCCAGGTCCCCATGGACATTACCACAAGCCCCGAGGGGCTCCCTGCAGGACAGGCGGGGTGGGGGGAATGTCAGGTGGGACCCCTCCCGGTGGACTGTGCAGCTTATGACTTTATCCGGCAGTTGGAGGGGTCCCAGGGGGGCATCCCCCCAATACGGGTTGAGTCCCAAGGGGCTGGTGAGGTCGCAGAGGGGTCTGGTTGGGGGAGTTTGGTGGGGGAGGTACCCCCCTCTGCTGTGGCCCCAGGGGGGGAGGGGCCTGTAGTCAGGCCAAGGGTGGTGGGTCAGGGGGGTCAGGGTAGTTCAGTGGGGGTGGGTGCAACACCACCGGCAGGGATGGGGGCCCCCCCGTTCCCCCCCACTTCTGGGGGTGCTGAGGGGGGTGCCCCGCTTCCGGAGAACATCTTTCGGGGGTCTCCGGAGGCCAACTTATTATCTGCCCTAAAGGGGGGTCGCTCTTTCGCCCAGGTGGCGGGCTCTCGTGCCCCTCTGGACCACCTGTACAGCCGGTTTGGCGCCCAGAATTTCCGCGCCCCCCCTGCTGACCAGGAGAGGACGCAGGGGTCGGCGTGGACGAGGGGTACAGGTGGTCCAGAGAGGAGGCGTAGGAATGTTGTCCAGCTTCGGTACGAGGGTCCGGACCCCTGCCCCGCCCGAGGGGAGGTGGTGGACCTGGTACTCTCCTTGGGTTTTGGGGTGGGTGACCTTTTTGCTGTCATCCACCCCACCAACACACGGGAGTTTGACATCAGTTTTGTCACTCCCGTGTGTATGGAACGCTTCATCACCAGCTTTGGGCTGGTGAGGGGCGTTGACCCTTGGAAGAAGTACAGGCTCATTCCCATCTCCAGGCAGGAGGAGGTAAAGAACATCACCATCCTGGTGAGGAATGAGTCGCTCCCTCCGGAGGACATTGCCACCTGGCTTGGGAGGTACGGGCAGTTGCAAACCCCCCTGAGAAAGAACCTCGATGAGCGCGGGGTCTGGACCGGGGCTTGGTTGGCCAGGATCCGGCTTAAGAGGGAGGGCAACAGTGTTGCCCACCTCCCTGGCAGCGCCTTCCTGGGCAGAGATCGGATCCTGGCCTTCTACCCGGGACAGCCCCGTCGTTGCTTCAAGTGCGGCAGCCCGACCCACATGAGCTCGGACTGCACGGTGGTCAGATGTGGCCGGTGCCACGAGTTTGGCCACCAGTCCGACTCATGTGGGAAGATATGCTGCAATTTGTGTGGTGAGATGGGGCACCCATTCAGTCGGTGCCCCAAAGCATATCGGGGTTCTTTCTCAGGGGGGGGACCTCCCGGGCCGGGAGCGGCCGAAGCCCCCCCGGCGAGTGATGGCCGGGGGGGTGGGGATCCTGGGGCCCCTAATGCCCCTCCGGAGGGACCAACAGGCCCACAGCCTCAAAGAAGGCGGAGCAGGCGTGGGCGAGGGGCTCCCCCCCCGGGAGATACGGGCTCAGTTGGCCAGGAGGCTCCCGATCCTCCGGAAGGCGAAGCCGGTGGGGAGGAGTCGGGGAGGCCTGGGGGTCCCGGGCCTGAGGGTCCGGGGCCCCGGCTTTCCCCTCCTTTAGTTGCAGGGCCGATCCCCCCCCCCCCCCCTGTTCTATCTGCCTCCCCATGCAGCCCCCCCTCATCTTCCCATCCCCGTCCCCCCCCCCCTCGTCCCCCCCCTCCCAAGTCCCGTCCCCCCCCTCCCCCTTCTTCTGCCGATCCCCTTTCTGTCCCCCCCCCCCTGTCTCTGGCCCCCCTCCTGCCTCTCCCATCCCCCCCCCCTCTGGACCCAAAGTCTCCTCTGGCCTTGTGGCCATGGAGACGGAAGCTGCTCGAGCCTCATCTAAGAGGGAAATCTCGAGCAGCGGGTCCGAGGAGGGGGGTGGCGTAGTCACCTCAGAGAGATGGCAGGAGTGGGAGCAGGTGAGACGCAGGAAGAAGGGGAAGGCTGTGAAATCTGGGGGCGGGAGGTCCCCTGTGAAGGGTGGGGTTCCCCCAGGGGCACGAAGTGGGGTGTCCCTGGGGAACCCGTTTGGTGTCCTCTCCTCCTCCTCGGACTCAGAGGAGGAGGAGGGAGTGTAAATATGTAAATATGTTTTGGTGTTTGTAGTATGAAGGAGAACGTGACCCTTTCAATCATTTTGATGGCGGTACCCTCTCCAATACGGCTTGCGACCATTAATGTCGCAAGTATTCGTTCTGCACGAGCTCGTTTTATGGCCTTTGATTTTCTCAGCCGTGTTGAAGCTGACATTTTGTTTTTGCAGGAGACCTGGCTGGCATCTGTGGCAGAGATGCATCTAGCAAAGAGGGAGTGGAGATGTGGGCCCTCCCTCTGGTCTCTTGCGGCCGAGCCCTGCAGTGGTGTTGCGGTCCTTTTTAAGACTGGTTCGGTGGCTTGCCGGCGAGTGATTGAAGTGGAGATTGGTAGATGTCTGGTGGTGGACGCTGTCGTGAGGGGGCAATTCCTCCGGCTCATTAATTTTTATGGGCCTCAAACCAAGAGGGAGAGGAAGAGCCTCCTTACGGCGGTTAAGCCTTATCTTTTTACATCCCAGCAGGTGATCTTTGGTGGTGACTTCAATATGATCACTAGGCCCAAAGACCGGGCAGGTGCCGCCAACCCTCTGGGATATGATAGTACTTTTTTGAATAGCGTAGTGAGGGAGGCCGGGTTGGTGGATGTGCACGTTCGTCACCTCCCCAACCTCACTGGTTTCACATTTTCCCGAGGTAGTTCTAAGAGTAGATTAGATAGGTTTTTTTTAAAGGGGGACTCTGCTTGCTCGGCTCCAGAGCTGCAGTCGGTGGAGTTCTCCGATCACTGTATGGTATCTGTGGCCCTGAATGTCGCCGACACTCCTCAGAAAGGGAGGGGTATGTGGCGCCTGAATGGGTCGCTACTGGAGGATCCTGAGGTTAGGGAAGCCTATGAGGTTTTCTTCCTGGACCAGACCTCGCTCCTTGAGGGCAACTGCTCCCGCCTTGAATGGTGGGAAGTAGTTAAAAAGAGGTCTGGTGACTTTTTCCGGGAAATCTCTGGGTACAGGGCAGCTTCCAAGTACCAGGCCTACCAGAGACTACGCAGGCAGCTTGACCGCCTGGTGTCCTCTGGGGGCTCTCGGGAACAGATATCCGGTCTGAAGGCGCAGATGAAGGAGTGTCAGTACGACCGTCTCGCCTCCCTGGTTTTTGAGAGGGATTATGGGAAGTTTATCTCTCCTGATCCCTACAGGAGCTGTGGTGAGGCGGCGAGTTCGAAGGTCGTACACGGCCTGAAGGATGCCTCGGGATCTCTGGTCCGGTCCAGATCAGGGATCCTGGGTGTCGTCAGAGACCACTTTTCGGACCTCCTGAAGAAGCGGCCTCTAGACATGGAGAAAGTCAGGGAATTCCTTGATGAGACCCCACTGGAAGTGAGGTCTGACCTTCCTGACTCTCTGACAGAAGAGATCTCGGTGGCTGAAGTCGAGCAGGCTATCAGCTCTTTAGCATCTAAAAAGTCGCCTGGGCCCGATGGGCTCACGGCAGAGTTTTACAAAACCTTTAAGAGCCTCTTGGCTCCTCATTTGAGGGACGTGTACCGTGAATGTTTGGCCTATGGCCTGCTGCCTCCCTCAATGAGAAGGTCAGCTCTGATCCTTCTGTCAAAGGGAAAAGACCCGTCTGTGGTGGAGAATTGGCGTCCGATCGCCCTTCTTACCACAGATAGGAAGATACTGGCAAAGATCTTGTTTACACGTCTGTCTGCTTTGGCGGGCAGGATGCTGTCTCCCTCTCAGCACTGCACAATTCCTGGCCGGGGCACTTTTGGTGCCGTCCTGAACGTCCGGGAGGCTGTGGAAAGGTGCAGGGCTGATGGCAGCGAGCGGTATCTGCTTGCACTGGATCAGGCTAAGGCGTTTGATCGGGTGAACCATGAGTACCTTTGGCTGCTTCTGAGGAGATACGGTCTGCCTGATCAATTTGTTGATTGGCTACAGGTATTGTATAGGGGAGCTGAGAGCTTCCCTCTTGTCAACGGTTGGGTGGGTCGGGCCTTTTCTGTGGACTCTGGCGTCCGGCAGGGCTGCCCGTTGAGCCCCCTCCTGTACGTCTTTGCGGTTGACCCCTTCGTAAGGAGGCTAGACTGCGAGCGTCTTGTGGGGGTTCCGGTGGGACCTGTCGGGGGTCCGGTTTCGGCAGTGAAGGTTGTGGCCTACGCGGATGACGTCTCGGTGGTGGTATCTGGTCGTGAGGAGGCCCATTATGTGGAATCCCAGATCGGGTGCTACTCTGAGGCGTCAGGTTCGCTGGTCAATTGGGACAAGAGTGAAGTTTTCTGGATGGGGAAGGAGGGGGAGCAGTTCCCCCTTCCGGACGTGTTCCCCACGCCCGTACCAGAGATTCGAGTACTTGGCATTCATTTCGGCCCGGGTGATTATCCCAAGCTAAATTGGGAGCGCAGGCTGGTGAGTGCCACTCGGAAGGTGAAGGCCTGGAGAGGTTGGAAACTTTCCCTGAGGGAAAGGGTATGCTTGGTCAAGACGTACTTACTGCCTGAGTTTCTCTTTGTGAGCTACGTGTGTCTTTTGCCAGCATCTCTCTATGCTCGGGTCTCTGGTCTGTTCTTCCTGCTGTTGTGGGGAAACAGACTGAACCTGATCAAGAGGGAGGTCACATACCGCCAGCGAAGGCAAGGAGGGTTGGACATGGTCAACCCGGTGGTGTTCTTCATCATCATTTTTGTAAAGTACAACTTGCAGTCCATCTTTGTGGACGCGCCTTCCTGGTGGGAATGTTCATGCAAGGACTGGCTCTTGCTGTTCCTGAGGAGGTGGGGGGAGGGGGGGAGGCCCGGCGATCTGAGGAGATCGCATGGGTATCTCCCATCCTACGTCCCCCTGGCATTGAAGGCACTGAGGCAGTGGCGGATAACTGCCCTTGAGGTGGGCTCTCTGGGTCGGCGTGAGCTGTACCTGAGGGTCATGGCCTCGGACATTTTGAAGCCCCTGTCTTTAAGGGACTGTCCTGAGAGGGTCCTCACGGAGGGGTTAGCCCTCTTGAATTCTTCCAGAATTCCAAACAAGTTTTGGGATCTTGCATGGAGGTCGTTCCATGGACGACTGTACGTCCGTGCAAATCTCATATATCTGAACCTAGGGGACAGGGGCTGTCCCCGACGGGAATGTGGAGGGACATTGGAGACCATGGACCATTTTCTGGTCCAATGTCCCTTCAACATGGAGGTTCTTACGGGGGTAGGGGGTGCCATTGGCTACCCCCGCCTTCCGGCCCTGACCTATGCTGAGCGGGTGTATGGTGACTTCGGGGTCCGCAGGGGTTTTGAGTTATCGTCACTTTATTTAGTCAGCGTAGTTGTGCTTTACTACACTTGGCACGCTCGGTGTTTGGTGTCCACTAGGGACAAAATCCTGTCTGTGCATGAGGTGGTGGGCGATATCTTTCGGGAGTTGGTGAAGGTGCGGGATCTGGAGAGGAGCAGGGTCGGGCCTGAGAGGTGTGCCCATTTATGGAGGGGGTTCCTCTTCCAGCCCCCTTAGGCCATGACCCTGCCCCTCTCCATGGGTAGGGGCAACTTTCCTTTCTCACCCCCCTTAGATTTTGTTTATAGTTTATTTTTGAAATAAGGCTACAGACATGTCTGATTATCATGTTCTCGCTCATACGTGGGTTGTAGGTATTTGTTGTTCTGGTGGTGGGGTGTGTTGTGGGTTGGCGATGATCTGGACAGTAGTGGTTTTTATGGACTTTAATATTTCCCTACTGTACCAGTGAGCCGTTTTAAGTTGGTTTTGTTCTTTTTTTTGTTGGCAATGATCTGGACAAGCTTTTTCTGATGGACTGTAAAGACTTTTTCTTGTACCAGTGAGCCTGTTGTAAATACCCGTTCTAATGTTGTTGTGTTTTTTTTTTTTTTTTTGCAGTTATTTTCTTGGAGGGTGGTATGATGGTTTGTGTGTGTTGTTTGTTTTGTGTTATTTAGTTTATTTTGTATATTAACTTTTTTATGGTCGTAGTTTAAAAAATAAAAATCTCCAGACCAAAAAAGCTTCCAGCTCCTCCCAGTTTGGTCATTCCACTTCCTGCTGGAGTAGAGAGAAGACCTGTCTTCCAGAGCTCCTGTGTTCCAGAGGATCCAGCCACCAGGACCAGCCTCCAGCCCCAGCCCCAGCCCCTGGCCCCAGAAGAGGGGAGGGATGGCCTCCCTCAGCCCAGGAGAAGGACCAGCATCCGGCCTCCGGAGTAGCCAGCAGCACCTGCCCTCCTCCAGCCAGACGAAGATCAGCAGGGATGACCGCCTCTTCCTGGGCACCCAGCAGGGTCTCTTAGACTGGACTACCATCCAACCAGGTGAGACTGAGGCCAAAGCCAGGAAGAGGTGTGATAAGATCAAGTCCCTGCTGGTTAGGATAGCCCAGGCCTGCGTGGAAAAAATGACAGCTCTCGCAGGCCTGAGGGACAAGAGGGACAGGTGCTCTAGTAGTAAGAGGTCGGAGTATAGGGGGGCCATCAATACCCTCAAGCTTGAGGTAAATGAAATCTGGGGTTACCTGGGAGGTTTTTTCGAACGTGGGGCTGGAGAGGTGTGCTTTCTTGAGGAGCTCCGGAAGACCCTCCAGCAGGCCAACCAATCAGGAAGTCAGACGGCAAGGAGGAGCAGCGGGCGGTCGGGGTCCCAACCCTCCAAGCAGCCGGGGAAGTCAGGAGAGCCTGGGTGTAGTGGGGGGGGTGGAAGCTCTGGTGGTGCAGGGCCCAGTAAGGCCATAAAACCTGGGGAGGGCTCCCGAGAGCCGATCCCTCGGTCCGTGAAAAAAGGGGCTGGGGGGTTGGCTATGACAGGGGAGCCCAGTGATCCAGGAGGCCGCAGGGCCCAGGCGCCGCCGGAGGTACCCCCCCGGTGTCTTCGGGTCAGCATGCCCAGGCTCCCTCAGGATGGTCACGCTGCCACAGCTGGGGCCCACCATGTGCCGGCCTCCATGACCCCTCAGCGTGCAGTAGAGCGGGATGATCTGGCAGTGAAAGTGTCAGGGACTGCTCCTGCAGCTGCTATGTCACCGGGAGAGGGGCAGGTACATGGTGGAGGTATAATAACAAAGTCAGCTTCAGGCAAACAGCTGGTGTGTAGTGTGACCAAGATGGCGCCGGCTGCTGGGGGAGGAGCAGCTGAGGCCACATTCCCCAGTGGGAACCAACCCCTTTTCAGGGAAGGGGGATGTGGCCAGCTCCCATCCAGTGCTCGGGACCCGGAAGTGACCGCCCGCGAACCGGAAGTGCACCCCCCGCGAACCGGAAGTGCACCCCCCGCGACCGGAAGTGCACCCCCCGCGACCGGAAGTGCACCCCCCGCGACCGGAAGTGCACCCCCCGCGACCGGAAGTGCCCCCCCACGATCAGAACTGCCCCCCTGCGAATCTGCGGCTGGTGTCACCGGCTTGGAGGACCTGGGGGATGAGAGGCCGGGGGTGCGGGGGTGCCTAGTCCCGGATGCTGCAGCAGGCACCTCCAGGCACCCCCGGCAAGTAATGGACAGCATGGACGGTAATATGGACGGTAACATGGACGGTAAGCTGCCACCCCCCCAGGTCCCCATGGACATTACCACAAGCCCCGAGGGGCTCCCTGCAGGACAGGCGGGGTGGGGGGAATGTCAGGTGGGACCCCTCCCGGTGGACTGTGCAGCTTATGACTTTATCCGGCAGTTGGAGGGGTCCCAGGGGGGCATCCCCCCAATACGGGTTGAGTCCCAAGGGGCTGGTGAGGTCGCAGAGGGGTCTGGTTGGGGGAGTTTGGTGGGGGAGGTACCCCCCTCTGCTGTGGCCCCAGGGGGGGAGGGGCCTGTAGTCAGGCCAAGGGTGGAGGGTCAGGGGGGTCAGGGTAGTTCAGTGGGGGTGGGTGCAACACCACCGGCAGGGATGGGGGCCCCCCCGTCCCCCCCACTTCTGGGGGTGCTGAGGGGGGTGCCCCGCTTCCGGAGAACATCTTTCGGGGGTCTCCGGAGGCCAACTTATTATCTGCCCTAAAGGGGGGTCGCTCTTTCGCCCAGGTGGCGGGCTCTCGTGCCCCTCTGGACCACCTGTACAGCCGGTTTGGCGCCCAGAATTTCCGCGCCCCCCCTGCTGACCAGGAGAGGACGCAGGGGTCGGCGTGGACGAGGGGTACAGGTGGTCCAGAGAGGAGGCGTAGGAATGTTGTCCAGCTTCGGTACGAGGGTCCGGACCCCTGCCCCGCCCGAGGTGAGGTGGTGGACCTGGTACTCTCCTTGGGTTTTGGGGTGGGTGACCTTTTTGCTGTCATCCACCCCACCAACACACGGGAGTTTGACATCAGTTTTGTCACTCCCGTGTGTATGGAACGCTTCATCACCAGCTTTGGGCTGGTGAGGGGCGTTGACCCTTGGAAGAAGTACAGGCTCATTCCCATCTCCAGGCAGGAGGAGGTAAAGAACATCACCATCCTGGTGAGGAATGAGTCGCTCCCTCCGGAGGACATTGCCACCTGGCTTGGGAGGTACGGGCAGTTGCAAACCCCCCTGAGAAAGAACCTCGATGAGCGCGGGGTCTGGACCGGGGCTTGGTTGGCCAGGATCCGGCTTAAGAGGGAGGGCAACAGTGTTGCCCACCTCCCTGGCAGCGCCTTCCTGGGCAGAGACCGGATCCTGGCCTTCTACCCGGGACAGCCCCGTCGTTGCTTCAAGTGCGGCAGCCCGACCCACATGAGCTCGGACTGCACGGTGGTCAGATGTGGCCGGTGCCACGAGTTTGGCCACCAGTCCGACTCATGTGGGAAGATCTGCTGCAATCTGTGTGGTGAGATGGGGCACCCATTCAGTCGGTGCCCCAAAGCATATCGGGGTTCTTTCTCAGGGGGGGGACCTCCCGGGCCGGGAGCGGCCGAAGCCCCCCCGGCGAGTGATGGCCGGGGGGGTGGGGATCCTGGGGCCCCTAATGCCCCTCCGGAGGGACCAACAGGCCCACAGCCTCAAAGAAGGCGGAGCAGGCGTGGGCGAGGGGCTCCCCCCCCGGGAGATACGGGCTCAGTTGGCCAGGAGGCTCCCGATCCTCCGGAAGGCGAAGCCGGTGGGGAGGAGTCGGGGAGGCCTGGGGGTCCCGGGCCTGAGGGTCCGGGGCCCCGGCTTTCCCCTCCTTTAGTTGCAGGGCCGATCCCCCCCCCTCCACCTGTTCTATCTGCCTCCCCATGCAGCCCCCCCTCATCTTCCCATCCCCGTCCCCCCCCCTCGTCCCCCCCCTCCCAAGTCCCGTCCCCCCCCTCCCCCTTCTTCTGCCGATCCCCTTCCTGTCCCCCCCCCTGTCTCTGGCCCCCCTCCTGCCTCTCCCATCCCCCCCCCTTCTGGACCCAAAGTCTCCTCTGGCCTTGTGGCCATGGAGACGGAAGCTGCTCGAGCCTCATCTAAGAGGGAAATCTCGAGCAGCGGGTCCGAGGAGGGGGGTGGCGTAGTCACCTCAGAGAGATGGCAGGAGTGGGAGCAGGTGAGACGCAGGAAGAAGGGGAAGGCTGTAAAATCTGGGGGCGGGAGGTCCCCTGTGGAGGGTGGGGTTCCCCCAGGGGCACGAAGTGGGGTGTCCCTGGGGAACCCGTTTGGTGTCCTCTCCTCCTCCTCGGACTCAGAGGAGGAGGAGGGAGTGTAAATATGTAAATATGTTTTGGTGTTTGTAGTATGAAGGAGAACGTGACCCTTTCAATCATTTTGATGGCGGTACCCTCTCCAATACGGCTTGCGACCATTAATGTCGCAAGTATTCGTTCTGCACGAGCTCGTTTTATGGCCTTTGATTTTCTCAGCCGTGTTGAAGCTGACATTTTGTTTTTGCAGGAGACCTGGCTGGCATCTGTGGCAGAGATGCATCTAGCAAAGAGGGAGTGGAGATGTGGGCCCTCCCTCTGGTCTCTTGCGGCCGAGCCCTGCAGTGGTGTTGCGGTCCTTTTTAAGACTGGTTCGGTGGCTTGCCGGCGAGTGATTGAAGTGGAGATTGGTAGATGTCTGGTGGTGGACGCTGTCGTGAGGGGGCAATTCCTCCGGCTCATTAATTTTTATGGGCCTCAAACCAAGAGGGAGAGGAAGAGCCTCCTTACGGCGGTTAAGCCTTATCTTTTTACATCCCAGCAGGTGATCTTTGGTGGTGACTTCAATATGATCACTAGGCCCAAAGACCGGGCAGGTGCCGCCAACCCTCTGGGATATGATAGTACTTTTTTGAATAGCGTAGTGAGGGAGGCCGGGTTGGTGGATGTGCACGTTCGTCACCTCCCCAACCTCACTGGTTTCACATTTTCCCGAGGTAGTTCTAAGAGTAGATTAGATAGGTTTTTTTTAAAGGGGGACTCTGCTTGCTCGGCTCCAGAGCTGCAGTCGGTGGAGTTCTCCGATCACTGTATGGTATCTGTGGCCCTGAATGTCGCCGACACTCCTCAGAAAGGGAGGGGTATGTGGCGCCTGAATGGGTCGCTACTGGAGGATCCTGAGGTTAGGGAAGCCTATGAGGTTTTCTTCCTGGACCAGACCTCGCTCCTTGAGGGCAACTGCTCCCGCCTTGAATGGTGGGAAGTAGTTAAAAAGAGGTCTGGTGACTTTTTCCGGGAAATCTCTGGGTACAGGGCAGCTTCCAAGTACCAGGCCTACCAGAGACTACGCAGGCAGCTTGACCGCCTGGTGTCCTCTGGGGGCTCTCGGGAACAGATATCCGGTCTGAAGGCGCAGATGAAGGAGTGTCAGTACGACCGTCTCGCCTCCCTGGTTTTTGAGAGGGATTATGGGAAGTTTATCTCTCCTGATCCCTACAGGAGCTGTGGTGAGGCGGCGAGTTCGAAGGTCGTACACGGCCTGAAGGATGCCTCGGGATCTCTGGTCCGGTCCAGATCGGGGATCCTGGGTGTCGTCAGAGACCACTTTTCGGACCTCCTGAAGAAGCGGCCTCTAGACATGGAGAAAGTCAGGGAATTCCTTGATGAGACCCCACTGGAAGTGAGGTCTGACCTTCCTGACTCTCTGACAGAAGAGATCTCGGTGGCTGAAGTCGAGCAGGCTATCAGCTCTTTAGCATCTAAAAAGTCGCCTGGGCCCGATGGGCTCACGGCAGAGTTTTACAAAACCTTTAAGAGCCTCTTGGCTCCTCATTTGAGGGACGTGTACCGTGAATGTTTGGCCTATGGCCTGCTGCCTCCCTCAATGAGAAGGTCAGCTCTGATCCTTCTGTCAAAGGGGAAAGACCCGTCTGTGGTGGAGAATTGGCGTCCGATCGCCCTTCTTACCACAGATAGGAAGATACTGGCAAAGATCTTGTTTACACGTCTGTCTGCTTTGGCGGGCAGGATGCTGTCTCCCTCTCAGCACTGCACAATTCCTGGCCGGGGCACTTTTGGTGCCGTCCTGAACGTCCGGGAGGCTGTGGAAAGGTGCAGGGCTGATGGCAGCGAGCGGTATCTGCTTGCACTGGATCAGGCTAAGGCGTTTGATCGGGTGAACCATGAGTACCTTTGGCTGCTTCTGAGGAGATACGGTCTGCCTGATCAATTTGTTGATTGGCTACAGGTATTGTATAGGGGAGCTGAGAGCTTCCCTCTTGTCAACGGTTGGGTGGGTCGGGCCTTTGCTGTGGACTCTGGCGTCCGGCAGGGCTGCCCGTTGAGCCCCCTCCTGTACGTCTTTGCGGTTGACCCCTTCGTAAGGAGGCTAGACTGCGAGCGTCTTGTGGGGGTTCCGGTGGGACCTGTCGGGGGTCCGGTTTCGGCAGTGAAGGTCGTGGCCTACGCGGATGACGTATCGGTGGTGGTATCTGGTCGTGAGGAGGCCCATTATGTGGAATCCCAGATCGGGTGCTACTCTGAGGCGTCAGGTTCGCTAGTCAATTGGGACAAGAGTGAAGTTTTCTGGATGGGGAAGGAGGGGGAGCAGTTCCCCCTTCCGGACGTGTTCCCCACGCCCGTACCAGAGATTCGAGTACTTGGCATTCATTTCGGCCCGGGTGATTATCCCAAGCTAAATTGGGAGCGCAGGCTGGTGAGTGCCACTCGGAAGGTGAAGGCCTGGAAAGGTTGGAAACTTTCCCTGAGGGAAAGGGTATGCTTGGTCAAGACGTACTTACTGCCTGAGTTTCTCTTTGTGAGCTACGTGTGTCTTTTGCCAGCATCTCTCTATGCTCGGGTCTATGGTCTGTTCTTCCTGCTGTTGTGGGGAAACAGACTGAACCTGATCAAGAGGGAGGTCACATACCGCCAGCGAAGGCAAGGAGGGTTGGACATGGTCAACCCGGTGGTGTTCTTCATCATCATTTTTGTAAAGTACAACTTGCAGTCCATCTTTGTGGATGCGCCTTCCTGGTGGGAATGTTCATGCAAGGACTGGCTCTTGCTGTTCCTGAGGAGGTGGGAGGAGGGGGGGAGGCCCGGCGATCTGAGGAGATCGCATGGGTATCTCCCATCCTACGTCCCCCTGGCATTGAAGGTACTGAGGCAGTGGCGGATAACTGCCCTTGAGGTGGGCTCTCTGGGTCGGCGTGAGCTGTACCTGAGGGTCATGGCCTCGGACTTTTTGAAGCCCCTGTCTTTAAGGGACTGTCCTGAGAGGGTCCTCACGGAGGGGTTAGCCCTCTTGAATTCTTCCAGAATTCCGAACAAGTTTTGGGATCTTGCATGGAGGTCGTTCCATGGACGACTGTACGTCCGTGCAAATCTCATATATCTGAACCTAGGGGACAGGGGCTGTCCCCGACGGGAATGTGGAGGGACATCGGAGACCATGGACCATTTTCTGGTCCAATGTCCCTTCAACATGGAGGTTCTTACGGGGGTAGGGGGTGCCATTGGCTACCCCCGCCTTCCGGCCCTGACCTATGCTGAGCGGGTGTATGGTGACTTCGGGGTCCGCAGGGGTTTTGAGTTATCGTCACTTTATTTAGTCAGCGTAGTTGTGCTTTACTACACTTGGCACGCTCGGTGTTTGGTGTCCACTAGGGACAAAATCCTGTCTGTGCATGAGGTGGTGGGCGATATCTTTCGGGAGTTGGTGAAGGTGCGGGATCTGGAAAGGAGCAGGGTCGGGCCTGAGAGGTGTGCCCATTTATGGAGGGGGTTCCTCTTCCAGCCCCCTTAGGCCATGACCCTGCCCCTCTCCACGGGTAGGGGCAACTTTCCTTTCTCACCCCCCTTAGATTTTGTTTATAGTTTATTTTTGAAATAAGGCTACAGACATGTCTGATTATCATGTTCTCGCTCATACGTGGGTTGTAGGTATTTGTTGTTCTGGTGGTGGGGTGTGTTGTGGGTTGGCGATGATCTGGACAGTAGTGGTTTTTATGGACTTTAATATTTCCCTACTGTACCAGTGAGCCGTTTTAAGTTGGTTTTGTTCTTTTTTTTGTTGGCAATGATCTGGACAAGCTTTTTCTGATGGACTGTAAAGACTTTTTCTTGTACCAGTGAGCCTGTTGTAAATACCCGTTCTAATGTTGTGTTTTTTTTTTTTTTGCAGTTATTTTCTTGGAGGGTGGTATGATGGTTTGTGTGTGTTGTTTGTTTTGTGTTATTTAGTTTATTTTGTATATTAACTTTTTTATGGTCGTAGTTTTAAAAATAAAAATCTCCAGACCCCCAAAAAAAAAATAAGGTGGGTTCCCTCCAGGTGCATACCAGGCTCTTAGGCTTGGTCTGGAACATAAGGGGTTAAACCCGCGCAAAAAAAATTGCGTGGGGTCCCCCCCAAGATCCAAACCAAGCCCTTATCCCAGGCACGCAGTCTGGTCAGACAGGAATGGGGGTGGGGACGAGCGAGCGCCTCCCTCCCTCCTGAGCCATACCAGACCACATGCCCTCAACATGGGGGAGTGTGTGCTGTGGGGGAGGGGGGCACTGCCCCCCCACCCCAAAGCACTCTTGTCCCCATGTCGATAGGGACAAGAGCCTCTTCCCGACAACCCTGGCCGTTGGTTGTCGGGGTATGCGGGCGGAGGGCTTATCAGAATCTGCGAGCTCCCTTTAATGAGGGGGTCCCCAGATTCCGGCCCCCCACCCTATGTGAATGAGTATGGGGTACATCGTACCTCTACCCATTCACATGGGGGAAATGTAAAGTAAAATAAAACACCACACAGAATAAAATATTTTATTAATCTGCTCCGGAGCCCCCCCTTTCTTCTTTAGCTCTCTTAGAAGGGGGGGTTTCTTCTCTCCCGATCTTCCGCCGGGACCCTGGGCTTCGGTGATTTCTGCCGGGGGAGGGCGCCATCCCTCGGTCCTCTCCGGAGCCTTCCGCCGGATGCCCCCACCCCATTTAAGCTCTTTTTCATTAGGGAGGGGCATCCGGACTTCGGGGTCTTCTGCCGGGGGATGGCGCCTATCCCCCGGTCTTTCCGGTGCCTTCCGCCAGGGTTCCGGTCTTCCTGGTCTTCTGCCGGGGGTGCGCCAACTCCCCGGTCTTTTCTCTTCTTTCTTCTCTGCTCCCTCTTCTGCCTGGCTCCCCCGCGGAGCCAGGGCTTTCTTCCGTCTTCTTTCTTCTCTCTTCCTTCTTCTGCCTGTCTCCTCCGGGAGCACAGGGCTTGTCTCCGCTGTCTTCTTCCTTCTTTCCTTCTCTTCCATTGGATGTTGACACGACGAGGTTCCGCGCTGACATGCCGTGTCAGCGGCGGGCATGGACTTATATAGGGTAATGCTACCATGTGACCTCAACCCATGTGACATCACATTCCCTGGGCATGATGGGAATGTGATGTCACATGGGTTGAGGTCACATGGTGGCATTGCCCTATATAAGTCCATGCCCACTGCTCAGACGGCATTCCAGCGCCGGACCTCGTCGTGTCAACATCGAATGGAAGAGAAGGGAGAAGACAGCGGAGACAAGCCCTGTGCTCCGCGGAGGAGACAGGCAGAAGAAGGAAGAGAGAAGAAAGAAGACGGAAGAAAGCCCTGGCTCCGCGGGGGAGCCAGGCAGAAGAGGGAGCAGAGAAAAGACCGGGGAGTTGGCGCACCCCCGGCAGAAGACCAGGAAGACCGGAACCCTGGCGGAAGGCACCGGAAAGACCGGGGGATAGGCGCCATCCCCCGGCAGAAGACCCCGAAGTCCGGATGCCCCTCCCTAATGAAAAAGAGCTTAAATGGGGTGGGGGCATCCGGCGGAAGGCTCCGGAGAGGACCGAGGGATGGCGCCCTCCCCCGGCAGAAATCACCGAAGCCCAGGGTCCCGGCGGAAGATCGGGAGAGAAGAAACCCCCCCTTCTAAGAGAGCTAAAGAAGAAAGGGGGGGCTCCGGAGCAGATTAATAAAATATTTTATTCTGTGTGGTGTTTTATTTTACTTTACATTTCCCCCATGTGAATGGGTAGAGGTACGATGTACCCCATACTCATTCACATAGGGTGGGGGGCCGGCATCTGGGGGCCCCCTTATTAAAGGGAGCTCGCAGATTCCGATTAGCCCCGCCCGCATACCCCGACAACCAATGGCAAGGGTTGTCGGGAAGAGGCTCTTGTCCCTATCGACATGGGGGCAAGAGTGCTGTGGGGTGGGGGGGCAGTGCCCCCCTCCCCCACAGCACACACTCCCCCATGTTGAGGGCATGCGGTCTGGTACGGCTCAGGAGGGGGGGGGCCGCTCGCTCGTCCCCGCCCCCATTCCTGTCCGGGCCAGACTGCATGCTTGGGATGAGGGCTTGGTTTGGATCTGGGGGTGACCCCCGCGCCGAATCGGTGCGGGTTTAACCCCTCACGTTCCGGACCAAGCCTAAGAGCCTAATGTAGCCCTGGAGGGGGACCCGCGCCGATTTCAAGTTTGAAATTTGGCGCGGAGTTCCCCTTCAGGGCTGAAAACAGCTCGGAGATTCCCGTGCGCCGCGTCACGCAGCGCATTCACGGGTACGCTGCTTGGTATTTACCAAGATTTTCACGGCGTACTGACAAGGCGCACGGGAATCCCTGACTTTTCTCTCTGCGCATGCCCAGTATGCAAATGAACCTCCCGAGGTTCAGGCGCACTGTGCAAGCGTACGGGGATCTGTTTTCAAAAAACACTTTCCCTTTCAATTCGGCCCGCCAAACACTTCAAAACACATGTCACTTCACTTCCCCTGCATCCCCCCACCTCCCCCCCTAATAAACTCCCGCCCGAACCCCCGCAATTTACAGTTTAATGTGCCGTGCGCCAGGTCTGTACTGGTGCACAATGCACCCTCTCCTGGGCGCACGGAGCACATTAGTAACTAGGGAAATACACTGCACTAGCAGCGTATTTCTTTAGTAAATGGCCAAACGGCTGCTACTCCTGCTTTTACTCCATGAGTCATGGAGTAAAGGCTTGGTAAATCAGGCCCCTTGTGTCCTTCGCATGTAACTGTGCGGTATGTATGATGCCGCGTTTTGTGTGTGGAGTGTTTGCGCCAGCATTCTCCCACACTTGTTGCCCGCCTCGTATACATGCCTCCTGCAAATTTGCATCGCCGCTTTGGCCTTGTAATGTAACAGATCCGTAATCTGCTTGCGAGTAGCGTTCAAATCAGAGCTTACTTGGGGTGTCTGGGACCGTTTGCGTTGCGCTTCCAATACCTGTAACTTACTCAGCAGTTTATTAAGTTGGTCTGTCCTCTGCCTTTTCAGTCGGGCCCCGTGCTTAATGAGAATCCCTCTCACCACCGCCTTATGGGCTTCCCAAACCACCCCCGCGTCGCTGTCTTGGGTGATGTTGGAATCAAAATAATGTCTTATCTCACTGACCACCTCCGTCATGGTATCCGATTCCTGCAGAAGGGTCTCATTCAGTCACCAGGGCTTTTTTTGGGTCGTCTGGGCATCTGTCAAGGTATATACCAGCGTAACCGGAGCGTAGTCGGACCAAGTAATCGATCCAATTGACACATCCGTAACCGCCGAAAGGTGTCTATGAGGTACCAGGAAGTAGTCAATCCTGGAGTAGGACACATGGGGCTTGGAGTAGAAGGTGTAGTCCTTCTCTCCAGGGTGGAAAAGACACCAGGCGTCCACTAGTTGGGCCGTGTGCAGTGAGGCATGTATGCGCTTGCGAGAGTTTATGGAAGTAGAGGAAAGACCCGTTGAGGTGTCTTCAGCAGGAAGTAATGGAATGTTAAGATCACCTCCTATTATTAGTTGACCCTCCGCATAGTTTGCTAGCTGCTTTAATTGTCTGGACAGGAAGGCATCTTGGCGTTCATTTGGGGCGTAAAGGTTTGCGATGGTAACCTGAGTCTGTCCAATTTTGCCCTTTAAAAATAAAAAATGTCCCTCCGCGTCTAATTTAGCATCTCCATGAGACCAGGGAACCCTAGCCGAAAGGAGTATGGAAACCCCTCTGGATTTTGCTACCGCATATTTTGAATGGTATACCGTGGGATAGTGCCTATTTTTCAGCATGGGTATGTTTTCGTCCCTAAAGTACGCACTACACAGCAGCACTACGTCCGCGCCTAAGCGGCGCATATCATTCAGGAGCATTCTCCTCTTTTCTGGGATGTTCAGCCCCTTGGCGTTCAGTGTTACCACAGTGAGCTTCTCCATGCTCGTGAACCATGGAAGGGTGTGCCTCTTTGGGCCAAAGGGGTAGGAGAATACGGGGGAGTGGTCAGTCCCCTCAGATGTGGGGGACCGAGCGGGGAAAATATATCAGGGAGGTAAGAGGGGTAGGGAAAAGTAGAAGTCAGGTTAGGAGGCCACTAACAGAGTGTGTGGCAGGAGATGGAGAATTTAGTTTAGCCTAAACAGCTACAGCGCTCTTCAGTGATAAACTGGGAGTCGAGCGCAGGCCTAAGTGGGTAGGTGGGTAGACAGGACCATCAAAGCAAGCCCCCGGGCCCCCCCCCCCCGGCCGTAGATGACGTTGGGGCCCATGTTGGCAATGCAATCTAAATCATCAAACATGCAAAATGTAACATAGCAACGGATAAATCAGAACATAAAAGAACCAGGCAAATCAGAATAACAAAATAACATACAGTGCAGAACAATTTGAATCAGCATAGTACTCCAGTGCTTTCCTAAACTTAAAGTGCAGGTAATTCCTGAAAGGAGGAGAGATCTCCACTAATCTCTATGCATATAGTGTAATTTCAATCCAGTACAATCAGAGAGGTGATAAGCCACACCATCACCCCCCCTCCCCACCGTACCTCCCCCCCGCTAAACCGTAACCAGCAACTCACAGGGACCCGGCCTAGTTGCCCCTCCTGGATGAGAGGCTTCCTCTCCCCAGCCCTCAGAGCAACTGCTCAACCATCCCACACCACGTAGCTGAGTGTAACCCATAACACTGGCACCATCTCATCACCCCCCATGTGCCTCCCCACCTCCCCCCGCACGTCCCACATCCAGGTTACTGATGTCACAAATGTCAGTTCAGCTGACCCGTTGAACCGTTCACAGGAAGTCTGTCTTCACCCCCGCCCCGGGTGGCGGACTCAGACGGCAATGTGACATGAGCGGGGGGGAAGGGCGACACCATGGCCCGCAAACAGTAGGAGCGGGACGCAGCGTGGCCAAGAGCCGTACGGAAGTTCGGGGAAGCTCCGGCATGGTGGGTGGTGACCTGAGGGTGCGGGACTTCCTCACCCTGGCTGGGGAGCGCCATATTCAAGCGGACCAAAAGACCAATGCAGTCCGGGCAGTCATAGGTGGCCAACAGGGTCTGGTTGCCTTCCCCAACCCCCCACAGAGTGATCAACAACCGATGTGGGCGCTGGCTGGGGACATGGCTGGGCCAAAATAGTATCTATGGACGCTCCCCCTGTTCCAGAACTGACAGGGCACGGGGGGATAAAATAAACCGGGCATCGGTCGGGGCTGGGCTGCAAACACATAGGTTCAGGGAGAAGAGAGATGAGCGGTGGATCATCGCTCAGGGTTTACGCTGTCCACGAGACACTTCTCCCGATGGCGCCCGCTGTCGTCATCTGCTCTGTCGACGTTGGCGCGGCTGCGCTGTGGCCCTGTAGTTGGAGGGCCCCGATCTCCCAATCGTGTGTGGCAGTATCTGCAGCCAATCCGGTACTGACACCGGCTCCGTTCCCAGAAACTGAAACAGGCCCGATAGATCCGTTGGGGTCCTCAGGGTGTAGGCTGTCCCATCCTTCCGGAAGGTGACCGAGAGAGGGTAACCCCATCTGTACATGAAGTCATGTTGCCGTGGGAGGTCCAGAACAGGTCTCTGCATCGCTCTGCGACGGAGTGTCGCCCTGGAGAGATCCGGTAGTATCATGACCCGGTGTAACGCTATTAGCGTTAATTTGTGTACTAGGAGCGCAGCTTTACCTACTATGACAGCTGCGCTCCATTCACGAAGACATCCGCGTCACTTCCGGTACGCGGACGCCTGCGCTCCACGCTGGAACGCGGAAGTGCGTTCCAGTGTGTGGCGCTCGGCGTGCATGGGAGACCGGGCTATTTAAACCTCCAGCACTGGCGACAGGTTGTTGGAATATTCCTGTTGGACCCTGCCGCCACCTGGAGACCCTCCACCAACCCACACCAACCTTGAAGTTTACTTGTGGGACACTTGGATCCAGATCTCATTGCTATACTAGATAGAAGGACCACCAGCTTTACACCTGTGCTTACTTTCCCAGTCTGGACTACCTCCTAACCGCAAGTATATAGAGTATATTACTGCATATTGGGATTACCATCTACTCCTGTGCAAACAGACCTGGTCCGCACTACTTCTCAAACTGCATAAGTATATAGAGTATATTACTGCATATTGGGATTACCATCTACTCCTGTGCAAACAGACCTGGTTCACACTACTTCTTAAACTGCATAAGTATATAGAGCATATTACTGCATATTGGGATTACCATCTACTCCTGTGCAAACAGACCTGGTTCACACTACTTCTTAAACTGCATAAGTATATAGAGCATATTACTGCTTATTGGGAATACCATCTAACTCCTGTGCAAACAGACCTTGTCCACACTACCTCTTAAACTGCATAAGTATATAGAGCATATTACTGCATATTGGGATTACCATCTACTCCTGTGCAAACAGACCTGGTTCACACTACCTCTTAAACTGCATAAGTATATAGAGCATATTACTGCATATTGGGATTACCATCTACTCCTGTGCAAACAGACCTGGTCCACACTACCTCTTAAACTGCTTGTGTTTAAAGACTATTTTGCCACACAGATAGTGTTGCTACCCATAGTCTGGACTATCTCCTTCTCTCTCTCTCAGAAATACATATTAACTGTTGAGATACTTGCTCTAATTATATTGGGGCTTCTTTCTATATGTTATATCAAGAGTGCTAATTTCCTACATGACTCAAGTTCATTACCTATATATTCAGAAAGCACTTACTAAAGACTTATCCTTGTTATTTTTCTAGATAAAGGTTACAACATAGTTTAACAAGTATTAAACTATTACTACATGTTTTGCTCCAATCAGAGGATATGATGATATAGACCCCATACTCTTATAGTTCAGTGAGAGTGAGCTGGTGGTTAATTCTGATAGGCCTCTACAGCTGGAGTCTAAACTTGAGACAGAGTGTTCTCAGAATCAGGGTCGTAACATAATATTCCAACCACTTTAAAAAAAAAAAAAAAAAAAAAAACATTCAAGATGGATCCAGCTGAACTTGCAAATCATTTAGTTACACTCTCTCAAAGAGTGGATAACCTGACTGCTAACATGAATGAATTGCGTGTTCAGAATGATACCTTACGCAATCTCAATCATGCACAAGCTAGAGACAGACCTGAAGCTAAGGTCTGCCCACCAGAACTTTTTTCTGGTGAAAGGAAGAATTATAGACAATTCATTAGTTCATGCCGTTTGATGTACGAATTACGTCCGCGCACTTATTACTCTGATAGAATAAAGATCCTCACTTTAATTACCTATCTCAGAGGTGAACCCAGAGTGTGGGCTGATACATACATAGAAGAACATGGAGATCTTTTGGGAGCTTTTGATACTTTCATTAATGAGATGTCTCTCTTATATGAAGATCCTAACAAACAGCTAACAGCTGAAAATTCAATCAGAACCCTCAAACAGGGTAAGAGGCCTGTGGAGGACTTTATTTCAGAATTTAAATGCTGGAGCAGGGAGACCCAATGGTCAGAGATTGCTCTTAGAAATCAATTTCGTTTGGGATTATCAGAGGCTATGAAGGATGAGCTTGCTCGCGTTGTGCTCCCTGATACTCTAGAAGACCTCATGCACCTATCAGTGACTATCGATCGCCGCCTGCGTGAGAGAAAGGCGGAACGTGCAAACACATACCCAGTCACTTCCTTCAGGAGATTCAGATCGCCTTCAAAAGAGTCTCCAATGGAACTTGGAACTATAAGAGGACCTTTGACTCCAGCAGAAAAGCAACGCCGTAGAGCCAATAATCTATGTCTTTATTGTTCAGCTCCAGACCACATTGTCTCTACCTGTCCTCTACTTAAGAAAAACTCTGAAGGTAAATTTTCCCACATTAATAAATTAGACTCATCCCTTTCCACATCTAATCGATATATCTTTATCCTTCTTACTCTACAGTGGGATCAAGAAGAGATTTCCATTGAAGCAATGGTCGACAGCGGAGCCTGCGGCAACTTTATAGATTCAAGTATTGTAGAATCAAATAAAATTCCCTGTGTGTTTAAGCAAAATCCAGTGTCACTCACTTTTATTGATGGGTCCAGTTCAACTCATGGTCCTGTTATATCTCAGACATCTCCCCTAAAGGTTACATGTGTCACTGGTCATTCTGAGACCCTCAAGTTTGATATTATTTCATCACCTGTCTTTCCCATTGTTCTAGGCCTTCCATGGTTGCTTCTCCATCAGCCTATTTTTTTATGGTCCACCAAATCAATTTCTTTGCAGTCTGATTATTGTAAAGAGTTCTGTTATTCCCCATGCATCATCTCTTTCTCTGACGCCATTCCACATGACCTACCTGAATATTTACATGACTTCCTTGATGTATTCAGTAAGACTAATGCAGATAAACTTCCTCCACATAGAATTTACGACTGTCCCATAGACCTCATCCCCGACAGTCCTATTCCTACTGCTCGAATCTACCCCCTCTCTCAACCAGAGCTTGTACATTTAAAAGAGTACCTCGATGAGAATCTCAAAAAGGGGTTTATTAGGAACTCCACCTCTTCAGCAAGTGCAGCTCTCTTTTTTGTAAAAAATAAAGATGGTTCACTCCGACCAATCATTGATTATCGTTCTCTCAATAATATCACTGTAAAAAATAGATACCCATTACCACTCATTCCAGAACTCATTGAGCGTCTACAGAACGCCAAGATCTATACAAAACTGGACCTCAGAGGTGCATATAATCTGATCAGAATCCGTTCGGGTGACGAATGGAAAACTGCCTTCAAAACCCGATATGGACTTTTTGAGTATTGTGTAATGCCTTTCGGTTTATGTAACGCTCCAGCAACTTTCCAGTGGTTCATTAATGATATTTTTCATGATCTACTTGATATTTGCGTTGTAATTTATTTGGATGACATCTTAATTTATTCTGAGAATCAGGATGAACATCACAAACATGTGCGCTGGGTTCTGGCTAGGCTTAGGACACACTCTTTGTATGCAAAACTTGAAAAGTGTGTATTCAATCAAACTACTATTTCCTTCCTGGGTTACCAAATTACTCCTAGTGGAGTTCAGATGGATCGATTTAAGGTAGATTGCATTCTGTCCTGGCCTTCACCACAAACTAGGAAAGCTCTTCAGAGATTTCTCGGTTTTTCAAATTACTACAGAAAGTTCATAAAAAACTTTTCGGCTATTGTGAGACCATTAACCAGCTTAACCAGTTCAAAGATACCTTTTGTTTGGAATGATGATGCACAGAAATCTTTTGACACACTCAAGAATAGTTACACTTCTGCTCCTATTCTTCAATTGCCAAATCCATCATACCATTTCACATTAGAAGTAGATGCTTCGCATTTTGCTCTCGGCGCTGTACTCTCCCAACAACCTACATTATCGGACCCACTACATCCAGTTGCCTTTTTTTCCAGGACACTCTCCTCAGCGGAAAAAAATTATCCTATTGGTGAGAAAGAATTACTAGCAATAAGAGATGCTCTCTCTAACTGGAGACATTTGCTGGAGGGTTCAACACATACTATCACCATCCTCACTGATCATCGAAATTTACAACACTTAAAATCTTGCAAAACTCTCTCTGCCCGTCAAATCAGATGGAGTCTATTTTTCGATAGATTCAATTTTGTTATTTCCTACCTTCCTGGTACTCAAAATACTAAAGCAGACTCTTTGTCTCGTATGCATGAAGAACAAACATTGGAGATTCCACCATTTTCAATTATTCCATCCAATAGGATTCTGGGTACTACTATGACCTTCAATAAGTTGCTTATTCAAACCCTTACTAAAGAGAGATCTCATTTACCTATGGGTTTACAACAAGAGTCTAACGGACTATTAACTTTTAACAACAAGATATATGTTCCACCAAAATTGCAACTTATGTTACTAAAACAACTTCATGATGCTCCACTTGCAGGACATCCTGGGATTACTAAGACCCTTCATCTAGTCAAGAGAAATTACTGGTGGCCAAATCTCACAAAGACAGTTCAGGACTATGTTAATTCTTGTCAGACCTGTGCCACCAACAAACATTCTAGAAAACCTCCCTATGGTCTATTAACTTCTATCCCAGTACCAAATAGACCTTGGGACGTTATTTCTATGGATTTCATAGTTGACCTCCCAAGGTCAAATGGTACAAACACCATCATGGTCACAGTTGATGTTCTAACAAAGATGGCCCATTTTGTACCTTTGAAGAGGTTACCAACCTCTCAAGAGACTGCAAAGGCTTTCATATCCAATATTCTTAAACTTCATGGCTTACCATCTCAGATCATTTCAGATAGAGGCTCACAATTTATTTCTAGATTCTGGAAAGCTCTCTGTCAAACTCTACAAATAGATCATCGCATGTCTACCGCCTATCATCCCCAAACTAATGGGCAAACAGAACGGGTAAATCAAACACTGGAACAATATCTGCGCTGTTACTGCACTCACCTCCAAGACGACTGGTTTCATTTACTTCCACATGCAGAATTTGCTTACAACAACGCTTCCAGTTCATCCTCCCAGTTTTCACCTTTTTACGCAAATTATGGTTTTCATCCTAATAATTTACCGTCTACTTTTCCTTCAACTAATGTCCCTGCTGTTCAGAATCTTTTATCAACCATAAAGGATACTCTAGATACTCTCCGTTCTAATCTTGAAGATGCACAGATTAGACAAAAGAAGTACTACGATTTTCATAGAACAAAACCCCCATCATATAAGATTGGAGATTTGGTATGGTTATCTACTAGGAATTTACGACTCAAGATTCCTTCTAAGAAACTTGGCCGTCAGTACACAGGACCTTTTCCAATTTCCCACATCATTAATAATAATGCTGTCAGATTAATTCTACCCTCCGATTGGAAGATTCATCCATCCTTCCATGTTTCATTAATTAAACCTTACAAACCAAACCCTTTTCCAAACAGAGATCCACAACCTCCTCCACCAGTTCAAGTTTTTGGTGAAACTGAATATCAAGTAGAGAAGATTTTGGATTCTAGGAGGAGAGGTTCTTCCATTCAATACTTGATTCGTTGGAAAGGCTATTCTCCCACAGATGATTCCTGGGAATGCTCATCAGATATTCATGCCCCTAGACTTATTAAGCAGTTCCATCACAAATATCCTGATAAACCATCTCCTATTAGGCGCCCCGGATGGGCCCCCTTGAGGAGGGGAGTATGTAACGCTATTAGCGTTAATTTGTGTACTAGGAGCGCAGCTTTACCTACTATGACAGCTGCGCTCCATTCACGAAGACATCCGCGTCACTTCCGGTACGCGGACGCCTGCGCTCCACGCTGGAACGCGGAAGTGCGTTCCAGTGTGTGGCGCTCGGCGTGCATGGGAGACCGGGCTATTTAAACCTCCAGCACTGGCGACAGGTTGTTGGAATATTCCTGTTGGACCCTGCCGCCACCTGGAGACCCTCCACCAACCCACACCAACCTTGAAGTTTACTTGTGGGACACTTGGATCCAGATCTCATTGCTATACTAGATAGAAGGACCACCAGCTTTACACCTGTGCTTACTTTCCCAGTCTGGACTACCTCCTAACCGCAAGTATATAGAGTATATTACTGCATATTGGGATTACCATCTACTCCTGTGCAAACAGACCTGGTCCGCACTACTTCTCAAACTGCATAAGTATATAGAGTATATTACTGCATATTGGGATTACCATCTACTCCTGTGCAAACAGACCTGGTTCACACTACTTCTTAAACTGCATAAGTATATAGAGCATATTACTGCATATTGGGATTACCATCTACTCCTGTGCAAACAGACCTGGTTCACACTACTTCTTAAACTGCATAAGTATATAGAGCATATTACTGCTTATTGGGAATACCATCTAACTCCTGTGCAAACAGACCTTGTCCACACTACCTCTTAAACTGCATAAGTATATAGAGCATATTACTGCATATTGGGATTACCATCTACTCCTGTGCAAACAGACCTGGTTCACACTACCTCTTAAACTGCATAAGTATATAGAGCATATTACTGCATATTGGGATTACCATCTACTCCTGTGCAAACAGACCTGGTCCACACTACCTCTTAAACTGCTTGTGTTTAAAGACTATTTTGCCACACAGATAGTGTTGCTACCCATAGTCTGGACTATCTCCTTCTCTCTCTCTCAGAAATACATATTAACTGTTGAGATACTTGCTCTAATTATATTGGGGCTTCTTTCTATATGTTATATCAAGAGTGCTAATTTCCTACATGACTCAAGTTCATTACCTATATATTCAGAAAGCACTTACTAAAGACTTATCCTTGTTATTTTTCTAGATAAAGGTTACAACATAGTTTAACAAGTATTAAACTATTACTACATGTTTTGCTCCAATCAGAGGATATGATGATATAGACCCCATACTCTTATAGTTCAGTGAGAGTGAGCTGGTGGTTAATTCTGATAGGCCTCTACAGCTGGAGTCTAAACTTGAGACAGAGTGTTCTCAGAATCAGGGTCGTAACACCCGGGCATCCTCTACCATCACCGCATCGTGGTCCCACGCTCCCCGTATAATGCGCTCTTTCTGGGCATACCGTAGCAGCCTGCAGATCACGTTGCGGGGCCTGCTGGGGTCTCCCGCTCTGGGGCCTAGGGCGCCAGTGACTCCCCCAGCACCTCGAGAAATAGTTCCTAGAGCTTTCCATCCAAGGCCTCCACGTCCACCATCTCTGGTATCCCCCGGAGCCGCAGGTTGTTGCGGCCGCTCCGGTCTTCCACATCCTCCAGGTGGAGCTGTAGGGCGATTGCCGTGTCCCTGTGTTGGTCTCTCGCCCTCTCCAGGTCCGACACCCGCTGCTCCAAGGCAGAGAATGAGGATTCGCCCGTTGTCACTCTTTCTGCCAAGGAGGACACCTCCGCCTTTACCTCCTGAAAATCTTGGCGGTGTGTCTCCTCCAGCTTCAGGATTAAGGCTTCTATGTCCGATCGTGTGGGTAGAGCCTGAAGCAGGGCCCGGATCTCTCTCTCGGCTGAGGTGCCCCCCGGGGAGGAGGATGGGGAGTCCACGCCTAAGTCGGCAAGGTTCGGTGTCGCTCGAGATCCCGAGGGTAAGTCCAAGTCAGCTGGGGAGAGATCCAGCTGTGAAATCTGGGGTCGGAGCACAAAATAGCGGTGTAGGTCTCCGGTTGGAGCGTTAGATCTGGTCACCCGGGTGGTAGCTGTGATGCTATGTTTTTTGGCCGATTGCATGCCGAGTTTGGAGCTGTTTTAGCCGGTATAGGGGATATATATAGGGAAGGACAAGGCCGGGAGCTCAAAGAAGAAGCAGCCTCACACAGCAATGTCCAGGCCACGCCCCCCAATAATCTTTCTTCATAAATTTAGGTCAAAATGTATACTGCTATATATCTTTGTTGAGAATAATTAAAATTAGTGTAAATGCTTTAGTCTGTAGGAAAATTATAGAGTCCACAACTTACGGTATACTGTATATAAATGAAAATCAATCAATCCTGATATACAGAGTGCCTGAAATCAAATGATCCATTTTTGGAAAGTAGACAGCCCAAGGTATTTAATAAGGGGCATGGTCAGTTTTTTGAAGTTGTAATTTTTTTGTCACAATTTCTGTGGCAGTGATCAGGGATACTGACTGCTGACAGTACGTAGTCTCTCTCTCTCTCTCTCTCTTTCTCTATCTATCTATCTATCTATCTATCTATCTATCTATCTATCTATCTATCTATCTATCTATGTATAGATAGATAGATAGATAGATAGATAGATAGATAGATAGATTTATATATACTGTGTGTGTATAGATAGATAGATAGATAGATAGATCTATACATATATTATATATTTTTTTATTACATCTCTTCTCTTTTTTTACAATTTGTACTACTCTAGGGAGGTGATCAGAATTGTTTTTTACACAATATGATTGCTTATAACTGTGAGTTCTAAAGGAAAAAGCAAGTGAGTGCTAAAGGAAAAAGCGAGGATTGTGCTGGGGGAAGCCAGAGTGAGAGCCATGCTGTACCTCCTGAACCACCAGAGAGAGGGTCATGCTGTACCCATACCACCAAAGAGAGCCACACTGTGCCCGAACCACCAGAGAGAGCCACACTATACCTGCACCACAAGAGAGGGACAGGGAATTGACAGTTTAAGCATTGTGACACCATGTTTTACCACACCAGGTGGCACCAAGCCTAGTGACGCCACTGCCCAGAACAACAGGGCTCCTGCTGTCATTTTACTATAGGGTAGAGTTTAAAGTGGTTGCAGGAAGAGGTTAAAGTGGTTGTAAACTTCAGACATGAAATAAGAACAAAGCATATCTATAGTGTGTACTTGTCTCAATCTAGAGGACTAAGTATTATTTCTGTCCACTGTTTTGTCCCTCTACTATAAGTCACTTTTGATAAGTTTTCCTGATACCAAGCGATAAAAGGTGACAGGGGAGGGGCCTCCAGTAGGTTGGCTCTGTTCCTGTGAGAGGGGTGTGTCCCTCACATCCAATCAGCTCTCAGAGGTAACTTTTTCTCTCTATCCCCTGCTTTTTAAAGCTGAGAGATCCTGTGTAAAATCTAGACTTTGAATAGATGTACGGGAAAGACAGCTGTAGATAAAAAGGTACGACTTATGTAGGAGGATTGGTTTCATCTCTGTGTACAGTATCACCTGAGGCCAGTCACTTCACTGAGTATGTGTGAGTTTACAACCACTTTTCATTTTTTCCCCTCATCTAAGATATTTGTTTAGCTAATTTTTGACATATCCCCATCCCTCCCCCCAACTACCATATAAACCCTAGCACAAATAGATTGTTTACTAAATATGAAGGGTTTCTTTTTTTTTTTTTTTTAGGATTTTTTTCTTCAAAAAGGCATTTCTTCTTACCTAAATATGCTCTGAAATACTATCTTTAACTTGTGTTATTTGATATTTATTTTTTCATTTTAATTTGATTTTAATCTTAATTCTCCTTTGATTTAATTAATTCCATCAATTTAACACTGCTTCCTTGTTTCTTCTACTTTTGATAGCGTTTTTCTGGATTGTATTAATTTATTAAAGTACTTAATCTTAACTTTTGATTAAATGTGTAATTGGATTACATAGATTTGAATAAAATTAATAACAGTTTCTGAGCAATTCATAGGAATCCAATATAAGTTATGCTAAACTGCACAGTATTAACTTGGTGCACCACAACTTAAAGTGGAGTTCCACCCATAAATATAACATTACATTAGTAGTTTTAAAAAAATGTCATTACGAAAAAAAATTTTTTTTTAGATGCCTTCAAAGTGTTGTTGCTAGGCAGAATAGTTAATCTTCCCACTTCCTGCACCTAGGTGCTTAATGCACCGCACAGACTCCTGGGAATGTAGTGGGTGTAACTTTCCAGGAGTCTGTGCACTCCCCAGTCTCAAAGAATCATGTGTCTTGGACAGCACAGGTGCTGAAACCTGATCTGACACTGCTTGTGCAGCACTGAGCATGTGCTAGATCTGCAAGGCTAAATTCCAGGAAGTCATACAGTCTGGCTTCATGATGCCCACACTTAAGATGGCCCCAGTCAATTTCTATTTTATAAAGTGTCTAAATGCTGTAACAACCTAACAAAACGGACCTTAGTTTACAGACTAACTTTACTAGAATACATTAAGCTTGTGTATTACAAGGGTATTTATATTTAAAAAGTGAAATTGTGGCCAGAACTCCGCTTTAATTTCAGTTTGCATGGTTAGTAATTTTTTGTCTGTTTATCTCTTTGCTTTGTTTAGACTGGAGCAGAATTATATCCACTGTTGATTCTTTAATGCTGCTTGGATGTATACAATAGTTATATCCAACCATTCATCCTCTAGCTTTCTTTTCATAAGATAAAAGGAGACTTAGCTAGGTTTAGCTTCACCCAGCCATGTTAGTGGTAGGGATATCCAGTATCACTGTGCTATAGAAAAGTTTATCTCATGTACAGTGGCATGTAGTTGCCATCATCCCTTAAATCAATTATAAACTGAAAAAACCTCAATGGGAATGGGATTTTTAAGGAAACAAATATAGAACAACAAGGTCATAAAAAAGTATACATTTATTACAACATATAAATATATTAGAACAACAATATCAATGATGATTATAAAACTTTTGGAAAGATACTGTCCATCACCGCATTCCCAGAGTCAAGAGGCTGTAGGCGTGCAGGACAGAATTTCCAACGGGTTTCGAATAATTGACATTCTTCCTCAGGGTGATTTACAGTACCAATTTCTACAATGGAAAAAACACAAAGAAATATAAATATACATATATATTAGGCACTGGGAAGGGGGCAATCATCATTACATATCACCAACAAAAGTTGACATAAAAGGTGACTCACCCTCTCCTCAAGAGAAATATGTGTCAAGAAGCTTGGGGTGTGCATCTCCAAAGGACCCAGATGGTAATATTCAAAGAAGGCACCAAACACACACATAGGGGCTCATCATCCCTCCAACCCATAGGGGGCGGAATAAAGAAAATTCCATAAGACGGCATTCAAAAACTTTTCCCACTGTGTCACTGTATGAGGAAGGGGTATATGTATGTATGTGTATAATAAGAAAAATTGATCCAAAATGAATTGACCCCAAAAAAAAGAAAAAGATCCCCAAAGGAGAGAAACCAGAGTTTCCCCAATCAGGGAAGAAATTTCTATAAAAACTCACCAACTTTAGATGAAAAGAAAGGATTGTCCAAAGATCCATGCAGTTTCTACCCAGCCAGGGAAGGAACACAAAGTATCCCTCTAAATGGGGCAAGGAGAAGGGGGACTTTTCAGCTCCTCCAAAAATATCCTCTTCATCCTCCAACACATGGGATGAAAGTGATGCCGAGATGCCCCCTTGGCGTCCTTAAATACAAACAGGCTCAGACATCATTTGTTTGCTGTTAAGCCTGTTGGGCGCTGATACCTGTTTTTTTGCTCAGTACAAGGTAAATGTAATTTGCTATTTTATTTTATTTTTTGGTGCTTTTTTTCTATATTTCTATTTTTGTGCTCTTAGCTGGCCTTGCTGTCATCCTTGAGAATTTGGGACCCTCTCCTGAATGGTCTCTATTTATTTATATTTTTCAGGTTTTTTTCTTCATTAACCTTTACAAGTCTTATGTGATGCTATAGGACTTAGCAATTCACTTATTGATCACACTGCCATTTTTATTCATTGGCAGTCTACTCAGCACCCTTCTATCTATACTTTAAATTAATTCTAATCAGGTATGTATGGAGGCTATGTTAGCCCATGTTAGGGGACTAGTTACCACAAATTAATATTTTGTGGTCTTTTTAAAACCCTAACTTTTTTTCCTTTTTTGATTACTATAGTATGCAACACTAGCCCCCTGCAACCACACTTAGGTTTGATTGGTGTCTTTGGGTAGCGCTGCGATTTGCTGCATCTGGCTCTGCTTCATGTATGGACACAGGGTAGGTATGGCTCCTGTCTCAGCTTTTCACAATGGATACTTTCCACACACTGGATCCTTGCCTGTTCATCTATTCTTTGAGAGTATAGCCTTGTTTTGAAACATTTATCTGTTTATATTCTTTGAACTAACTATGTGTATGTATTTCTTATTAGATTGTACAAAATTTATTGATTGACTCACACCCCTGAGGAAGGCAACGATTTGCCGAAACATGTCGGGACTTTGTAACAACCTATGTCAATTTTAGTCGATCCTAATGTTTTTACACTATTTTTGTATTATCAATAAAATGTTTATATTTATATTTTTGATTTGATTATTTTTTATGACTTGTTTAATGGCACCGTTATAATCCCTTGCATTCTTCCACAACCCTATACTATAATTTATAGGGATGAGGTGCCGTATCTAAAAGAGGACACACCAATCACTCTCATTCACAGTGATATTACTATTGCTAAAGGTTTTACTTCACACTGCATTTGGAATTTTGCTTGGCTGAACACCCATTTATTAGGGTTGCCACCTTTTCTTCAAGTCAAATCCGAACACTTGAGCGGCGTACTGCAACATTTTTTTATAGTATAAACTATACATATATTTTGCTATTAAATAACATTTCTAATCATATGAAGTTAAAACAAAAGTCCCCCTTTACATCAGAGTCCACAGAATTACCCTTTTACATTTGAACTTGAATCGTTCCCTTTCACTGTAAGGGGGGACTCTGTAGACTCTGATGTAAGGGATGCTCTGGGAACCCTGATTTAAGGGGGAACACTGAGAACTCTTATGTACGGAGAAGACTCTGATGTAAGGGGAAACATTGTGGCTTCTGGTGTAAAGGGTAACTCTGATGTAAGGGGTGCTCTGAGAATCTGAGTGTTACGGAACCATGAACCAGACGTACAACAAGAGATAAGTGAAAATAAGAAGGCTTTATTGAAAATCAAGCTGTAAAGCAAAAGTCCAAACGGATAGTGAAACCAGAGGTCAGGAACCAGAAGGGTAGTCAGACGAAGCCAGGATCAGGAACCAGCAGGGAAGTCAGACGAAGCCAGGATCAGGAACCAGCAGGGAAGTCAGACGAAGCCAGGATCAGGAACCAGCAGAGAAGTCAGACGAAGCCAGGATCAGAACCAGAAGCAGCAACAGTCTTAGAAGCATGTGCACACAGGAGGACCAAGCAAGGAACTGAAGTCACAGACCTCCTATATATGTGAGCCAGGCATCCAGCTCCTCCCAGTGGGAAGGAGGAGCCGCAGGGTGGGAGGCTACAAGAGACCTAGAAACCAAGATGGCCGCCAGCACATGTCAAACGAAGGAGACAGGAGAGAGGTAAGACCATGACAGTACCTCCCCCTCAAGGGCCCCTCCTCCGCGGTGCAAAAAACGGTTTCTGAGGGAAGCGTGCGTGGAAGGCTCGGAGCAAGGCAGGAGCATGGACATCTGCGGAGGGAACCCAGGAACGCTCCTCTGGACCATAACCACGCCAGTGGACCAAAAACTGCACCCGACCGCGGACCAGGCGTGAGTCCAGGATATTGCTCACCTCATACTCCTCGTGATTGCCCACTTGGACCGGACGAGGCCGAGGAACCGAGGAAGTGAAGCGATTGCACACCAGTGGCTTCAACAGGGAGACATGAAACACGTTGGAGATCCGCATGCCAGGTGGAAGCGCAAGGGCATAGGCTACCGGGTTTACCCTGCGAAGCACTCGGAAGGGACCAACAAAGCGAGGAGCCAGCTTGGGAGTGGGCACTCGAAGGTTGAGGTTGCGGGTGGACAACCATACACGGTCTCCGACCTGGTAGGAAGGAGCAGGCGCTCGTCTGCGATCAGCCTGGAGTTTCTGGCGTTGCGCAGAGACCTCAAGGGACTTCTGGATCTGTACCCAAGAAGCACGTAGGACGGAAAGGTGATCCTCCACAGCCGGAATATCCTGGGGAGAGAATGCCTCCGGTAACACGGCAGGTTGGAACCCATAATTGGCCATGAAGGGAGACGTCCCAGAGGAAGAGTTCACCGCCGTGTTCCTGGCAAACTCAGCCCAAGGCAGGAGGTCATACAAAGAAACACCCGCATGAAGCGCTACACCATAAGGACGGTAAACCACAGTGTGGTCAGTGGTTAAAGAAGTTTCACTAAAACACAATCCGTGCAGCTGTCAACCACTAAGGAGACATGGGCAAAAAGCAAAAGAACAAAAACATACAGCGCACAAGGGTTAAGTGAATGTCACTTTATAGTCTGTAATGTGTGGAAAAACATATATGCATGAAAAATTGAAAAGTTGAAAAAAAATTTGAAAATTTTTTAAAAAAATGGAAGTAGCCACTAATAGCACACAGGAAAAAAGCACATTAAATTTTTTTAAAAATACTAATAACAATAGTCCGCATAACATAAGCAGCAGTTCACGTGGAGATGGTAGAGTGAAAACACATACACTTCGGGGGAGATGTTTAGGAGTGAATCCAAGTAGTGTGCATACACTTGTATGCAGAGGTAATGCAATACCTCAACAAAAGCAGCCGCTTCTACGTCTCAATGCAGGGAGATGGAATCCGTTGGTGGGATGATGACAGCCACACTGGGAGCAGATGTAGAAGTTATATCCATGCAGAGATGGATACTGCCGTTTAAAGACCACTAGCTCAGGGGCTGATGGAAAGGAAACCTTCCTCGCAAACAGAGATCTCCAGCGGCAGGGGAAGTCCTGGAGGGGAGCCACCAAGCCGGTTCAGTGACGCAGCCGCGTCACACGGGAGCGAGGAAAGGGGGATGGTAGCCTGATGGAGTCACACAGAAAGCAGGAGGTGTCCGGACACCTTCGATCCAGCGTCAGGTGACTCAAAGCACCAATCAGTGTGGGCAGAAAACGAGCAGTAGAGATGCTGGCGCTAGTGTCACTGAGAGGATTTCCCGAGTGTCGGCACTACACATCAGCTGCAGTGTGCTTGCTGCAAACATATAGGGGCATCAAAGATTGTACTGGTGAGCCGTGACTGACATGTTTCGCGTGCCAAGACGCTTTATCAAAGTCCTGGAGGCAGGAGGTCAACCCAGTTGTCTTGGTGATCGGAGACATAGCAACGAAGGAATTGCTCCAAGGCCTGATTGGATCGTTCTGCGGCCCCATTGGACTGAGGGTGGTAGGCCGAGGAGAAGGAGAGATGAATCCCCAACTGGGAGCAAAAGGCGCGCCAGAACCTGGACACAAACTGACTCCCCCGATCCGACACAATCTCCTTGGGCAAACCGTGCAACCGGAAGACCTCCCTGGCAAACATCGTGGCCAACTCTTGTGCAGAGGGTAACTTCTTGAGAGGAACACAGTGGCACATTTTGGAAAACCGATCCACAATCATGAGAATGACCGTATGGCCTCGGGATGCAGGGAGGTCCACGATGAAATCCATCCCCAGGTGTGACCATGGGCGGTCCCCGGTGGCTATGGGTTGCAGAAGGCCCAACGGAAGGTGCCGAGGGGACTTACTCTGGGCACAAATGGAGCATGCCGCTACATATGCGGCGATGTCGGAACGTAGGGAAGGCCACCAGAACAGACGTGAAACAGCCCAGGACAGCTGATTCTTTCCAGGATGCCCCGCAGTCTTGGAGTTATGGTAGGTTCGCAACAACCGAGTGCGCAACTCCTCAGGCACAAAACATCTGCCGTTGGGTCTCCCAGAGGGAGCACCAGATTGAGCCGCCAAAATCTGCTCACCCAGGGGAGAGGTCAGGCTGGTGCGAATGGCGGCCAGGATCTGATTCGGAGGTATGACCGAAGTCGGAATCGATTCCTCCCTGGACAGCTCGGAGTACTGCCGTGATAAGGCATCCGCCCTGATGTTCTTGGAACCGGGTAGGTAGGAGACCACGTAATTAAAACGTGACAGGAACAGAGCCCATCTGGCCTGACGTGGTGTCAATCTCTTGGCCTCAGAAAGGTAGGTCAGATTCTTGTGGTCCGTCAGGATGAGAACCGGAACCACCGAGCCCTCGAGCAAGTGCCTCCATTCTTTAAGGGCCTGCACGATGGCCAATAACTCCCTGTCACCAATCTGATAGTTGCATTCCGCGGGAGACAGTTTCCGGGAGTAAAACCCACAAGGAAGCAGAGGACCCTCTGGTGTTCTACGCTGAGACAGAAGAGCGCCTACTCCCGTCTCAGACGCGTCCACCTCGAGGACAAAGGTCAACCCAGGGTTGGGATGCGACAGAATCGGAGCCGACACAAAGGCGGACTTTAGGGCCTCACAAAGCTCGGATGGCCTCGAGCGGCCAGACCTGGGAATTACTGCCCTTCCTGGTCAGATCCGTGAGAGGCTTGGCCAGCATGGAAAAGTCCCTGATGAACTTCCGATAATAATTGGCGAAGCCCAAAAAGCGCTGCAGGGAACGAAGACCACTGGGCTGGGGCCACTGTAAGACAGCCGAGACCTTCTCAGGATCCATGGAGAACCCCTCAGCGGAAATGATGTAACCTAGGAAGGTTACCTGGGATCGGTGAAATTCGCATTTCTCAAGCTTACCGAACAGCTTGTTCTCTCGTAACCGTTGCAACACTCGTTTGACATCCAGAATGTGGGCCTCCATGGATTCAGAATATACCAAGATGTCATCCAAATAGACCACCACACACTGCTGCAACAGGTCACGGAAAACATCGTTGATGAATTCCTGAAAGACTGCGGGCGCATTGCACAACCCAAAGGGCATAACCAAGGATTCATAATGACCGGTCCTGGTGTTAAACGCGGTCTTCCACTCATCGCCCGCCTTGATCCTTACCAGGTTATATGCCGCCCTCAGGTCGAGTTTGGTAAAGACCGTGGCCCCTTTCAGGCGATCGAACAGCTCTGAAATCAAGGGTATCGGGTAAGCGTTCTTGATCGTGATGCGATTGAGACCCCTGTAATCGATGCAAGGCCTCAACTCACCGCCCTTCTTTTTCACAAAGAAAAATCCAGCCCCTGCCGGGGACGAGGATTTGCGAATGTGACCACGGGACAGCGCCTCCATCACGTACTCCTCCATGGCCTCATTCTCCGCAACCGACAGTGGATAGACCCTGCCGCGAGGAGGAACGGCACCAGGTTGTAACTCTATGGCACAATCATAGGGGCGGTGCGGAGGTAGGGCAACTGCGCGTACCTTATCGAATACATCACGGTACTCCTCGTATTCAGGAGGCAACAGAGAGTCCGAGGAAGTACACAGCAACTTGACAGGCCCATGGATGCACTTAGCCCCACACTGTGGTGACCATGAGAGGATCTCGGCCGATCTCCAGTCGAAAGTCGGATTATGCTTCTGGAGCCAGGGGTACCCCAAGACCACCGAGTAGTGTGGAGACGAAATAACTTGGAAGCAGACCGACTCTCTGTGAGCGACACCAATGGCTATCCCCACTGGAAGGGTCTCATGAGTCACGTGTGACGGCTGGAGGGGTCTGCCGTCTATCGCCTCTAGAGCCAGCGGGGAACCTCGAGCCTGTAGAGGAATGGAATTGGCGGCAGCGAACTCACTATCAATGAAAAAACCACCAGCACCAGAGTCCACCAACGCCTGGGTCGTCACCGAGCCCCCGACCCAGGAGAGGACAACAGTGATCAGTGGTTTATCAACACGGGAAACCGGGGACAAGGAGACTCCACCCAAGATCTGCCCCCGACAGGATCTCAGGTGCGAGCGTTTCCCGGACGGTTCGGACATGCCAACCGAAAATGCCCACCGAGACCACAGTACATGCATCGGCCCTCGCGTCTCCGGAGTACCCTCTCCCCCTCGGACAGGCGAGCAAACCCCAGCTGCATGGGTTCACCCCCAGACAAGTCAACACCAGGAGGCGTGGGAGGAGAGGGAGGCACGGGTGGGACAGCAAAGGTAGGCGCCAAACCGTTAGGAGGCCTCCGCAGGCGCTCCTTAAAGGAAGGTCTCTCCCTGAGTCTGGTGTCAATCAAAATCAGGAAAGAAATAAGAGCCTCGAGCTCCACTGGTAGGTCCTTAGCTGCAACCTCATCCTTCAAGGCATCCGAGAGACCATGAGAGAAAGCAGCGACCAGAGCCTCATTATTCCAACCTACCTCTGCTGCCAGGGTACGAAACTCAATGGCGTATTCGGCTACGGATCGTGAACCCTGTCTGATGGACATAAGGAGCTTCGCAGCAGAGGCGGCGCGAGCCGGCACATCATATACCTTCCGAAGAGAAGCAACAAAACCGGAAAACTCGGCAACCACCGGATTGTTGTTCTCCCATAAAGGGCTGGCCCAGGCCAAGGCCTTGTCCGAGAGCAGCGAGATCAAGAAGCCCACCTTTGATCTCTCAGTGGGAAAGGCATGTGGCAGTAACTCGAAATAAATGCCCACTTGGTTAAGGAAACCTCGGCACTGAGTTGGCTCTCCCCCAAATCGTTGTGGAAGGGGGGCAGAACCGGTCATACCCCGAAACACCGCAGGCGCAACAACAGGTGTCGGGGTAGACTCTGGCGCAACAACCGGAGCGGGCCCAGGAGCGACAACCGACCCATCGGCAACGGGAGCGACATGAGCCGTGCGTTCAAGCAGGGTTTGCAACGCCACGGCGAACTGACCCAACAGGGACTCCAGCTGATCAAGTCTGGCAACCAGCGTGGGTAGCGAGGATGGCTCTGTACCGTCAAAATTCATGGCTTGGTCCTAATGTTACGGAACCATGAACCAGACGTACAACAAGAGATAAGTGAAAATAAGAAGGCTTTATTGAAAATCAAGCTGTAAAGCAAAAGTCCAAACGGATGGTGAAACCAGAGGTCAGGAACCAGAAGGGTAGTCAGACGAAGCCAGGATCAGGAACCAGCAGGGAAGTCAGACGAAGCCAGGATCAGGAACCAGCAGGGAAGTCAGACGAAGCCAGGATCAGGAACCAGCAGAGAAGTCAGACGAAGCCAGGATCAGAACCAGAAGCAGCAGCAGTCTTAGAAGCATGTGCACACAGGAGGACCAAGCAAGGAACAGAAGTCACAGACCTCCTATATATGTGAGCCAGGCATCCAGCTCCTCCCAGTGGGAAGGAGGAGCCGCAGGGTGGGAGGCTACAAGAGACCTAGAAACCAAGATGGCCGCTAGCACATGTCAAACGAAGGAGACAGGAGAGAGGTAAGACCATGACACTGAGGCACAGTCCCAGGGATTGGAGTGTGGGCAGACACAGAGGAGTAGAGGTGTTTGGGGTGGGGGGGTTGTTAGTGATGGCTTTGGGCAGTGTGAAAGAGTGTAATGCTGCGTACACACGATCGGAATTTCCGATGAATTCCATCAGAGTTTAGATATAGAACATGTTCTATATTTCTCCGATGGAATTTTGTCGGAATTCCGATGAGATTTGGCCGGGCAAAAGCCTGATCGTGTGTACGCGGCATAACAGACACTCTCAGCTTAGACAACTAACTGCAGCCAGCAACCCTGCTGGGAAGCCATAGCCCAGTGTTAAAAATGTGTCTGGGTTTCAGGAAGTCTGAAACCCGAACTGTCCGGGTGAATTCTGGACAGGTGGCAACCCCTACATTTATTCAGGAATCTCGACAGAAATAATTGAATGTGGTCCCTGATACTTTTTTATTTGCATTATCATACAATTTTTCAGGACAAGTTTTCAGGGTATGTCTGCTTCTTCAAGGTCTAAGTAGTACTAATTAAACAGAATTACAATCTCTGAGGGAAAGAAAACAAAAAAACAAACACACCAAACAAATGTACACTGCAATGCTAATAAAACATACAAAGTTAGTGAGTGTGATAAAACAGAGGGAGAGCTATAGACTGGGGGTGGGGGCGACATTCACAGAGGGGGTTGTTACTGTTGGATAATGAGTAAGAAAACCCATATATAAATTTATGCCATTATTTTTTGTATCAAATAGAACTATCATTCTTAGTTCAAAAGTTTTCCGTTCCTTAATAGTTTGTAAATTCCCTTTAAGAACTAAGGGCCAGATTCAGAGAAGTACGCCGGAGTATCTGCTGATACTCCGGCGTACTTTCAAATTTGCCGCGTTGTATCTTTAGTTTGAATCCTCAAACCAAGATACGACAGCTTCTGGCTTCGATCCGACAGGCGTACGGCTTCGTACGCCTTCGGATCGTAGGTGTAATACTTCGGCACCCGCTCGGTGGAGTTTGCGTCGTTTTCCGCGTCGGGTATGCTAATTAGCTGTTTACGGCGATTCACAAAGGTATGCGCGGCCGTCACATTCTCTTACGTCGTCGCTAGTCGGCTTTTCCCGGCGTATAGTTAATGCTGGTATTTCGTGGCCTATCTTTAGACTTGCCATGTTAAAGTATGGCCGTCGTTCCCACGTCGAATTTCAATATTTTTTTGGGGGGGTAAGTCGTCCGTGAATAGGAAAGGACGTAACTCACGTCGACGTTCAAAAAATGACGTCGGTGCGACGTCATTTCGCGCAAAGCACGGCGGGAAATTTCAAAACGGAGCATGCGCAGTACGTTCGGCGCGGGAACGTGCCTAATTTAAATGATACACGCCCCATTTGAATTAGGCGGGCTTGCGCAGGACGGATTTACGCTACGCCGCCGCAAGTTTACAGAATGAAGTTTTCTTACTAAATTAATGTCCGAGGTTGTTTGGTTGTAGGAATATTTATTTCAGAGTTTCATCCTCTGCTATGACGGGTTGTAATTGTAAATCTTTGATTATCTTTCTTGCCCCTTCTACTGTTGGATTGTATGTGGTTACTAGAGGTACATGGGGCCAAATCCACAGCCAGCGGCGGAAATTATGTTTTTCTAAACTTATGTCATTTAAGTTACGGCGCCCTAAGTTGGTCTCGTAAGTGCCGTATCCACAGCGCATTTGCGCACAAAATTGCGCTTACGTTACTTAAATTCCGAGGCGTAAGGCGGGGTTATTGCAAGTGGGAAGGAAGTGGGCGTGCTTCATTGTAATGAGCCGTGACCCCATGCAAATGAAGGGCCGGCCGTACTGCGCATGCACGCACGAATCTGCTTCTCACTGGGCATGTGCAGAACTTTGCTCGGCGCAATCAGTGAGATAGGTAAAAGGCCAAGCATACTTAGTTTGAGGATCGCCCTGTGTGTAAATAGCCCCAGTCAAACACACTTCCCTTGCAAAAGTATTTCCCTGTGTTTCCCTTCCTAGAGCAAGTTGCTTCTGCTCTGAACGTTTGTCAGTGTTTGTTGGTGAGTTGTGTGTGATAGAGAAGTTTTGGAGGAGTATTAGATAGTAGTTGTTGTTTGTTTATGATAAGTGTATTTTTTGTTTGATTGTTTCTGCTATGTGTTTTTTTTTCTGCTTGTATTTTGTGTTTGTTTTTTTCTGCTTGGTTTTTGTGTTTGTTTTTTCCTGCTTGGATTTTGTGTTTGTTTTTTGTGTGTTTGTTTTTGACTTTGTAGTAGCTGTCTGCTTGTGTGTTTTGATTTTTGTTTCTTTGTTGTGTGTGATTTTTTGTTTGTTTGTCCTGTGAGTTTCTTGTTGCTGAGTGGTGTCTGTGATGGCACCCAAGCGCAGGAAGCTTAATTTTACCCATGTGGAGAAGCAAATCCTTGCCAGGTCCATCGTCCGATATGGGCGCTATTTACATGGGCCTGAGAGCCGGAACACCTCCCCGGTCGAAAGGAAAAAGATAAACCAAAAAATTACAGATCAGATAAATGTGGCGGGGGGGGGGGAGACGAGGACCCCCGCTGGCATCCAGAAAAAGATCAATGATCTGTGGAGCGTGGTCCGCAATAAGGTGGCCAAGCTCACTGCCCATAGGAGGGGCACTGGAGGAGGGGGACCATGCCCCATCCGGCTGACTGAGGAGGAATGGGCAGTGGCCCGGTGTTTCCAGCCAGAGCAGGTGGTGGGCCTGCGTGGCTTTGACTCTGATGTTCCTGTGGGGCCAGGTAAGTTTTGTTTTTTCTATATGGTGATTAGCATGTGTGGGTGGGGGAAAGGAATATGTGCCAAGTGTGTGGATCCTCAAACCTGTGATTGTTTGGTGTCCTCCACAGATGACCAGGAGATTGCTGGCCCATCAGGCCAGGAGGTTGCCGGCCCATCAGCCCAGGAGGATGCTGGGCCATCAGGCCAGGCTGCTGCACCACCCCAAGGACAGGAGGCTGCTGAGGATTCCCCAGGGGAGGGGAGTGGCCAAACCTCCCCTCATGAGGGGGAGGAGGATGAGGGGGAGGGGGAGGAGGATGAGGGGGAGGAAGAAGAAAACCTGCAGCTTGGCAGGGAAATCCTTCTGGCCTCTGAGCTAATGACATTTGAGGATACCCTTGAGGCTACCCCAGAGGCTACCCCAGAGGCTGGCAGCAGTCAGGCCACCATCAGGGGTAGCCCCTCCCACTCCTCCCCCAACAGGCTGCAACCCACAAGGGTCACTCTCTCCCCTCCTCCAGAGCCACAAGCCTCAGGGGCAGGCAGGATGGCGACCCAGGAGACCAGGGGGATGTTTGAGCGTCTGCCGGCCAGTCTGCAGAAGGACAATGCCCGGCAGACCCGCAGTCTGGGTGAGATACAAAAAAGTATCAACAAGATGGAGCACAGCCTGGGTGCAATGAGGGAGTCACTTGGTGATGTGGCCACAAACTCTTTGGGGGTCATCACATGTTTGTGGGACCTGAAGACCGCCACAACAGGCGTGGCCCAGGAGGTGACTGCCCTGACCCAGGCTGTGCAGGACAATACCCGGGCTGTGCATGACAATACCCGGGCTGGCCAGGCCAATACAGCTGCCATCACTGGCTGTCTGAACAGAATAGCAGTGGCCTTGGAGGGCAGGCCAGCAGGAGGACAGACACCAGGGGAGGCTCCTTCTTCCCCTGCTCACTCACCCCCCCATGAAGATACTCCCTCCCCTGCTCACACCCCCCCCATGAAGATCCTCCAGTTGGCCGTGCCCGTGGCCATGCCTGTGCCCGTGCCCTTGGGCAATCCAGACGGAGCACTCGCCGCAGGAATTAATTAGCAGGGGTACTTTTTTTTTTTTTATGATTTAGTTTATTATACTGTACTTATGATTTGGTTTATGTGTGTGAATGATGTGTGAATGTGGGGGGGGTGGCATTCCTGATAAAATAAGGGTGTCACCCTCAGTTTTGGTTTTTGGAGCCGTGGCGTTACTGCTCCCAAGTACCAAAGGGGGGGGGGGGGGTACTTAGTACTTGGATCTAATCCAATTCGATGTGCATGTGATGTGTCTGTGCTAGGGACCACAGTGGTGTGCATTCATGCATTCTCATTGTGACATAATTAATCTGCGTTTACTATGAATAAAAAACATTCTCAATGTGACATTATTCATGTGCGTTTACTGTGAAAACAAATATTATCATTGTGACATTATTCATGTGCGTTTACTGTGAAAAGATGCCTTCTGCGAGGCGTCTCCTGGCTGCTGTGCCCTCAGCAGACCGGGTAGAGTGGGTTAGGAGGGATTGTCTGGGTGGGGGGTCAGGTCAGCACGTATGTCAATCTGCAGTCCCCTTCTCATGGCAAAGTTGTGCAGCACGCAACATGCACCGATGATCTGGCACACAAAGTCATACACAAAGAATACAACAATGTATCCCCAGACTTATCCAGGCATCTGAAGCGGGACTTCAGCAGCCCAAATGTGCGCTCCACAACTGCCCGGGTGCGAATGTGAGCCTCGTTGTAGCGTTGCTCTCCTGGGGTTTGGAGGTTCCTGAATGGGGTCATCATATGTTACATAGTTAGTCAGTCAGGTTGAAAAAAGACACAAGTCCATCCAGTTCAACCACAAAAAAATAAACAAACAAAATAAAAAACACAATACAATCCCATACACCCAACTCCATACCCACAGTTGATCCAGAGGAAGGCAAAAAACCCCAGCAGAGCATGATCCAATTTGCTACAGCAGGGGAAAAAATTCCTTCCTGATCCCCCGAGAGGCAATCGGATTTACCCTGGATCAACTTTACCTACAAATCTTAGTACTCAGTTATTTTATGTACATTTAGGAAAGAATCCAGGCCTTTCTTAAAGCAATCTACTGAGCTGGCCAGAACCACCTCTGGAGGGAGTCTGTTCCACATTTTCACAGCTCTTACTGTGAAAAAACCTTTCCGTATTTGGAGGTGAAATCTCTTTTCCTCTAGACGTAAAGAGTGCCCCCTTGTCCTCAGTGTTGACCGTAAAGTGAATAACTCAACACCAAGTACACTGTATGGACCTCTTATATATTTGTACATGTTGATCATATCCCCCCTTATTCTCCTCTTCTCAAGAGTGAATAGATTTAGTTCTTCTAATCTTTCCTCATAGCTGAGCTCCTCCATGCCTCTTATCAGTTTGGTTGCTCTTCTCTGCACTTTCTCCAGTTCTCCGATATCCTTTTTGAGAACTGGTGCCCAAAACTGAACTGCATATTCCAGATGAGGTCTTACTAATGATTTGTACAGGGGCAAAATTATATCTCTGTCTCTGGAGTCCATACCTCTCTTAATACAAGAAAGGACTTTGCTCGCTTTGGAAACCGCAGCTTGGCATTGCATGCCATTATTGAGCTTATGATCAACTAAAACCCCCAGATCCTTCTCCACTACAGATCCCCCCAGTTGTACTCCCCCTAGTATGTATGATGCATGCATATTCTTAGCCCCCAAGTGCATAACTTTACATTTATCAACATTAAACCTCATCTGCCACTCAGTCGCCCAATTAGACAGAGCATTGAGGTCGGCTTGTAAATTGGAGACATCCTGCAAGGACGTTATTCCACTGCATAGCTTGGTGTCATCTGCAAAGACAGAAATGTTACTTTTGATCCCAGACCCAATATCATTTATAAATATATTGAAAAGTAAGGGTCCCAGCACTGAACCTTGGGGTACACCACTGATAACATTGGACCATTCAGAGTAAGAATCATTAACCACGACTCTCTGAATTCTGGCTTTCAGCCAATTTTCTATCCATTTACAAACTGATATATCCAATCCTGTAGACCTTACCTTACACATGAGCCGTGTGTGCGGAACTGTATCGAACGCTTTTGCAAAATCCAAATATATCACATCCACAGCCACGCCTCTGTCCAGGGTTTTACTTACCTCTTCATAAAAGGAAATCAGGTTTGTCTGACAACTTCTGTCTTTCATGAATCCATGTTGTCTGCTGCTTAAATAGTTTTTTTCCTGCAAGAACTCATCCATGTGGTCTTTTATTAAACGTTCTAGTATCTTCCCAACTATAGAAGTTAGACTAACAGGTCTATAGTTACTTGGTAAAGACTTTGTTCCCTTTTTAAATATAGGCACCACATTGGCTCTACGCCAATCCAGTGGTACTATTCCTGTCATTAATGAGTCCCTAAATATTAGATACAGTGGCTTTGAAATGACAGAGCTCAACTCTGGGACCAATATGTGGTCCCAGGGCATATCCAGAGTCACCTGTAAGGGAAAAGACATAAGGATGTTAGTCATGCATGTGCCCCTTGTGATGTCTGCATAATGGGGGGGGACATACCTGACACCCATGTCACTCACCAATCAGCCAGCTGTCTCCATACATGTTCTGTTCCAAATCTCTGGAGATTTTGGTCTGCCGGAATATATAGCTGTCATGGCAGGATCCCGTAAATTTTGCACAGACGTGCCAGATGAGGCCATGGGCATCCACGATTACCTGGACATTTATGGAATGCCAGTGCTTCCGATTCCGGAACAGGTGCTCTGTCTCATGGGGGGGCTGTAGTGCCACATGGGTACAATCAATGGCCCCGATGGTCCGTGGGAATCGGGCAATGTTGTAAAAGTCCGTCATGGTTTGCAATCGCTGGTCCTCCTGGGTGGGTTTTTGAAATTGATTGGCCATGCGTCTCAGTATTGCAGGGACTACTTGATGGACACACCTGCTCATGGAGGATTGTGCCGTCCCAGACAGACCTCCACATGTGCATTGGAAAGACCCAGTGGCAAGGAAATGGAGTGTTGCCATTACTTTGATGAGAGGTGGCAGGGCATGGGATCGTTGGGTTGGGGTGGTGAGATCATCCTGCAGGATTCTGGTTAATTCCAGGATGGCTTCCCGGTTAAAACTGAAGTTGCCATAGACCTCAGAAGCAGGCATGCCAAAGAGATCTCGGCATGGGCGGTATACCCTCTCCTGTGCCCTCCTCCTCCTCTGTGCCCTCCTCCTTCTTTGTGCCTCTAAAGTAGCGAGTGCTGCTAGGATCATGGATAGCCCGGGCATGTTGGCAGACAGTTTGAAGTCCAGCAAATATGTGTTCTCAGCTTTTCCTCAATGCTGTTGCTTCAGCAGACCTTTACACAGCATGTGTAAAATTAGGGCTGCTTTTATAACGTGTAAATTTGCGCAGGGAAACTAACAGGTGCGCACAGGGCGTAATCTACGGCGCACACACTTAATTATGTGGATCGCCCTATCTCCCTCATTTGCACATCTTTGCCTATCAAAAACAGCGGCGTGACTAGCGTAATTTGCATCCGAGGATGCGCCGGTGTAATCATTTTAGGTAGGACGGAAAATCCGGATTTTAATGCGTAACTCGTTTTGAGGATCGGGCGCAAAGATACGCGCGGAGTAAAATTAGAAATCTCGAGTTAAGTCGGCGCTTCTGCTTTGTGGATTTGGCCAATGGTTATTTGTTTTTTCTCTTTGTATTGAAGTATGGGCCTGATTCCCAAAAGAGATACGCAGGCGGAACTGCTGTTCAGTCTGTGCCTAACTTTGGAAACGATCCTCAAAAGGCTTTTTCCAAAGTTAGGCAGAAAATCTGACATGTGTAAGACACTTACACGGTCAGATCTTAGGATGCAGTACCGCATCCGCCGCTGGGGGCATTTCTCATGGAAATGCAGCTTTGAGTATGCAAATGAGGACTTAAGCAGATCCACAACGCTTTTCATCAGCTTTTCAGCACTGTGATTTCTGCGTAAGTTCCGATTTGCTTGCGCAAAACTAGGGCTGGTTTTACAATGTGGAAAGTTAGTCACACCTTGTAAAGGCCCATTCAAGCGACGGCATTTGGTATGCATTCCTGAGGGAGAACTCCACGGCAATTTTTAAATTCAAAACCGGCATGGGTTCCCCCCCCAGGAGCATACCAGGCCCTTAGGTCTGGTATGGGTTGTAAGGAGACCCCCCCTACGCCGAAAAATCGACGTAGGGGGTCCCCCTACAATCCATACCAGACCCGTATCCAAAGCACGCTACCCGGCCGGTCAGGAATGGGAGTGGGGACGAGCGAGCGCCCCCCCCTCCTGAGCCGTGCCAGGCCGCATGCCCTCAACATGGGGGGGTTGGGTGCTCTGGGGCAGGGGGGCGCACTGCGGGCCCCCCCACCCCAGAGCACCCTGTCCCCATGTTGATGAGGACAGGACCTCTTCCCGACAACCCTTGCCGTTGGTTGTCGGGGTCTGCGGGCGGGGGCTTATCGGAATCTGGGAGTCCCCTCAAATAAGGGGGCCCCCAGATACCGGCCCCCCACCCTAAGTGAATGGATATGGGGTACATCGTACCCCTACCCATTCACCTGTAGGCAAAAAGTAAAAGTTATTAAACACACAACACAAGGGTTTTTAAAATAATTTATTATTCTGCTCCGGAGGCACCCCCTGTCTTCTTTATTAGCTCTAATACCAGGGGGGGCTTCTTCTTCCGCTCTCCGGGGGTCTTCTTCCACTCTCCGGGGGGGTTTCTTCTTCCGCTCTCCGGGGGGGGGGTCTTCTCCGCTCTCCGGAGGTCTTCTTCTATCTTTGCCGCTCTCCGCTGTTGACTCGGCGAACCCCGGTTCTTCTGTAGCTGTCCGGTGCCTTCTCCTTCAGCGCTGGCTGCCTGCTATCTTTGTGTGTTAGCTCAATTACTAACAGGCAGCCAGCGCGGTCTTCTGTGACGTCAGGTTCTTCTTCTCCCCTCTTCCGATGTTGACTCGTCGCCTCTTGTCACTGCAATGATGGGAGCGCGCCTTGCATCCCATTTATATAGGCATCGCCGTCCCATCATGCTCCGGCAGGTACCCACGTGGTGGGTGCCTACCCACGTGCACCCACCACGTGGGTACCTACCGGAGCATGATGGGACGGTGATTTAGGTAGATGCATGCACTTAGGTAGAGATTTTAAGTCAGTGTAACTTAACTGCTGAAAGTTAAGTTAGGCAGCTTTTTTGGGAATCAGGCCCTATATTTTTTTCTGTGGGAAGCAAACTCTGAGGCCCCATACACACGATAGAATCCATCCGCTGAAAAATCCCAGCGAATGGGTTTCAGTGGATAGATCCTATGGTGTGTACACTCCAGCGGATCTGTTTCCGCAGATATTTATCCCCTGGGATGGATTTCCAGCGGATAAATATTTGATGACATGCTATCAAATCTATCCGCTGGAATCCATCCCAACGGATGGATCCGCTGGTCTGTACAGACTCACCGGATCCATCCGTCCGAAGGGATCCCCCGCATGCGTCGTAATGATTCGACGCATGCGTGGAATTCCTTATATGACAGCGTCGCGCACATCGCCGCATCATAATCGTGGCGACGGCGCGACACGTCATCGCTAGAGGATTTCGGCGCGGATTTCGATTCGATGTTGAGTACACTCCATCGCATTTAAATCCGCACAAATCCTCGAGAGGATTTATCCGCGGATACGGTCCGCTGGACCGTATCCGCGGATAAATCCTCTCGTGTGTATGGGGCCTGAGCGTTGACTTTAATCCTGATACCCCTCCTTTCTGTACTATGGCTAATATAATTCTCCCTAATTGGTCACTGTACCTAGTAAATGTATATTGGGCAGAGCCTGATTGGATGAGTCAAAGGGTACTTTAAATACAGTCCTGATCAAAAGTTTAAGACCACTTGAAAAATGGCAAAAAAACATATTTTACATTGTTGGATCTTAACAAGGTTCCAAGTAGAGCTTCAACATGCAACAAGAAGAAATGAGAGTGAGACCAAACATTTTTTGAGCATTCAATTAATTGAAAATAACGATTAAACGATTAAACTAAAACAGGCTGTTTTTCAGCTGATCCAAATTTTAGTACCACATGCCTTTAAAAGGCCAAATCTGTGCAAAGATGTGCCTTCATTGTCATTTTCTGTCAGGTAGTCACACGAGAGGCAAAAAAACTCTCCCTTTTTGAACGTGGTCGGGTTGCTGAACTGCATAAGCAGGGCCTCTCACAGCGCGTCATTGCTGCTGAGGTGGGACGCAGTAAGACAGTCATTTGGAATTTCTTAAATGATCCTGAGGGTTATGGAAAAAAAAAGTCAAGTGGAAGACCCAACAAAAATTTCACCAGCACTGAGCCGGAGGATCCAATTGGCTGTCCGTCAAGACACTGGACGATCCTCGACCCAAATTAAGGCCCTTACTGGTGCTGACTGCAGCCCCATAACCATCAGATGGCATCTGAGACTGAAGGGCTTCAAAAACAAAAAACTTCTTCAAAAACCTTGTCTCCTTGAACGCCACAGAACTGCTCATTTGGACTTTGCAAGAGAGCACCAAACATGGGACATTCAAAGGTGGAAGAAAGTTTTATTCTCTGATGAGAAAAAATGTAACCTTGATGGTGCTGATGGTTTCCAACGTTACTGGCATGACAAGCAGATCCCACTTGAGATGTTTTCTACGCGCCACAGTGGAGGGGGCGCCATAATGGTCTGGGGTGCTTTTTCCTTCAGTGGAACAATGGAGCTTCAGGAAGTGCAGGGGCGTCAAACGGACGCTGGCTATGTCCAAATGTTGCATAGAGCATTTCCCATGACTGAGGGCCCTCGTCTGTGTGGTAACGACTGGGTTTTTCAACAGGACAACGCTACAGTACACAATGCCCGCAGGACAAGGGACTTCTTCCAGGAGAATAACATCACTCTTTTGGCCCATCCTGCATGTTCCCCTGATCTAAATCCAATTGAGAACCTTTGGGGATGGATAGCAAGGGAAGTTTACAAAAATGGACAACAGTTCAAGACAGTAGATGGCCTTCGTGTGGCTGTCTTCACCACTTGGAGAAATGTTCCCACTCACCTCATGGAAACGCTTGCATCAAGCATGCCGAAACAAATTTTTGAAGTGATCAACAATAACGGCGGAGCTACTCATTACTAAGTTAATGTTTGGAAGTTGTATTTCTGTTTTGGGGGGGGTTTATTTTTTTTTGGAGGTGTGGTCCTAAACGTTTGATCAGCTGAAAAACAGCCTGTTTCAGTTTATTTGTTATTTTTAATTAACTAAATGCTCAAAAAAATTTTTGTCTCACTCTCATTTCTTCTTGTTGCATGTTGAAGCTCTACTTGGAACCTTGTTAAGATCCAACAATGTAAAATATGATTTTTTGCCATTTTTCAAGTGGTCTTAAACTTTTGATCAGGACTGTATATTTCCTTCTAACTGAAATATATTTCTAATTGCAATATTATTTACAGCTGTTTCACAAAAACCCATTATGTAACATGTGTGTCTCCTAATTGTTATTGAACGATGTCACAGCAGCCACAATTCTTGAACGTATGGGGTTTAGCCTTCCACAAGACCATCTGCAAACAGAGAATGGCCCCTTAGGCTACAGGAACTGTCAGCCATGGCTGTTGTGTCCTATATAGCACACACAACTTCTATAAAGCCAGTTTCATGTGGATGAGGAAAGGTTAGTTGCAGGATATGCCCCCGTCCTCTGTACACTGAATCCTAGAACTCGAGAACTCCTCTGCAGCACTTGTTTTGTTGCTGAGAGTAGTGTCTGTGCAGTGTAAGAGCCGGTTCACACTGGGGCGACTTGGGATCCGACTTGAAGTCGCCTCAAGTTGTCCCAAGTCACGCTGTCGAGAAAAACAATGCAAGTGAATGGGAGAGGTGTTAATACACAAGACTCAAGTCGCTCCGACTTCAAAAGAAGTTCCTGTACTAATTCAATCTGACTTGTAGGCGATTTGTACCCATTGATTTCAATGGAAGTCGCCTCCAAGTCTGATCCAAGTCTGATCACTGTCTTAACTGAAGCGACTTTCCAGGAAGATAACATACATTTCTCAGGCAAACCCCTCCCTCCCCCTCCCTCCCCTAGAGCTGATTGTTGTTTGATTGGCCACTGGAAAGTCTCCTGTCCTGGAGACGACTTCAAGTCGTGTTGTAAATCGCCCCAGATCGCCCTGTGGTTCATGCTCAAGTCATGTCGGAGTCGCCTCTGAAAGTCATGCTGGAAGTCGTGTCGCACTAGTGTGAACCAACTCTGACTATCCTGTTTAATAAGAGAGCTCCTTCTCTTCCTTTATGTGCACACTAAAATGCAGGACTCAAAAATGAATCTGCATACTTTATTGTTGTATTGCTTTCCAAGTGTGAATGCAAAACTTTTCTTATTGAGTATTGGACTCACTGTGTTCTTTATTGTATAAGTAAATGATGAATGTTGTATTATCCACTCATGCAGGGGAAGCAAAGCAGTAAGACAGAATAGCTCAGGGTATTGTCTCATGCTACACAATGGGGGTTATTTACGAAAGGCAAATCCACTTTGCACTACAAGTGCAAACTACAATTGCAAAGTGCACATGAAATTTCACTTGGAAGTGCAGTCGCTGTAAATCTGAGGGGTAGATCTGAAATGATGGGAAGCTCTGCTGATTTTATTATCCAATCATGTGCAAGCTAAAATTATGTTTTTTATTTTCCTTGCATGTCCCCCTCGGATCTACAGCGACTGCACTTCCAAGTGCACTTTGCACTTGTAGTTTGCACTTGTAGTGCAAAGTGGATTTACCTTTGGTAAATAACCCCCAATGTGATCTAGATTGAAAATAGATGTTAACCCCCCTGGCGGTATTCCCGAGTCTGACTCGGGGTTACATTTTTGTGCTGCGATCAGTAACCCTGAGTCAGACTCGGGCTCGCCTCGCAGAATCCACAGGCTTGGTTTACTTACCTTGTCCCTGGATCCAGCAATGCCACCATGCTGTGTGAGCGAGCGGGTGCTTGCTCGATTCACACAGTGCCTCTGTGTGCCGCAGATCTCCGTTCCCTGCGACGTTACGACGCACAGGAGCGGAGAACGGCGCCAAATTCAAAAAGGTAAACAAACACATTACATACAGTATACTGTAATCTATAAGTGCACTACAGTACTTTTGATTTTTCACATTTGCGTCCCATAGACTTTGCGTGTTCGTACAATTTTTTTTGTTCTGCTGCAAACCAAATCGGGAGGAGGGGGTGTTGTGGCCCATCCCTAATGTTAACATCTGATTACTATCTTTTATTAGGCTGTATTAAGCTAAGCTGTGCATATTAGCTTGCTGTAGATATGCATATTATCTGCAAAATGTCAATCATTGTTGCATTGGGCAATATTTAATAATGTGCTTAATCCACCTGACACCTACCACCTGTTAATGTGGCGAAGAATGAAACAGAAGGATGGTAATTTTACCTATTTTTTTTACTTAATTTTTAACATAAGAGTCTCAAATAAAGGTTAAAATATAGATCAGAAAGCCCGGCTGCACACTCAGTTTCAGCTTTAAGAAAACATTTTGTTTTTGCTGACAAAAGCATGGCATTTTTCCTGAAATGTTCATTATGTGAACTCCCTATTTTGTGATCATATCCATTTAACATAATCACCTATTCGCTTCCACCTTTAGATATTTCTATTTGATTCAAGAGATATTTGGGAAGATTTAGTTAGATGAAACCCAGAACTTCTTTCGCTGTCTGTTTTTAAATAAAGAATTCAATGACAAATCCAATGATTTCAATCACTCTTATTTTTTATAATGAAACAGTTGCCCCACAGGGATACACATTTTCTCATGCTAATTTCTATTACTGGAATGACAGCAATATCTTAAATTCTATTTTCGAAATTCTAGTTTGATGTGCAGAATCATGAAACAATTTTTGACGGACAGAAACTCAGATTGTATCTCACAGATTTCAATTTGCAGTGAATATTAGATTCCTGTGGTTGATATTTAAATGCATCAACAATAACAAAATAAGTCAAAGCATAACTAAATTACAGTCAATTTTTGCCTGCATGATTTTTACAAAATCATACAAAAATAACTATTTTGTGTCTCTGGCTAGGCAATGACTTGTTCTATCTACTTTTTGCATGGTCACTGAGCTGATTAAAAAAAAAAAATGTTGAATATCACACTGTTGTGATGTGAATAGTGGTGTTCACAGGTGACCAATCTACTGAATTTATACATTTTACAGTTGACTACATGATTGTGGATCACTGAGAAACTTCTTCCTTTGTTACTTACCTACCCAGAAACTATTGTATGCACATATTTAGACTTGAGACTGCAAATAATTAAAATACATTGTGGGACTTTATAATGTTTTTGGAAAAAAAAAATATTAGGTCTAATGGACCTTTGGACTATACAGTATATGGAATATATGGTTTCACATTATTGGTATTAAAGATTAGATTGCTACTAAAACTAACAATAGTTCTAAGGGGTTTCTTGTTTTTAGCATGTTTATGTTGATGTTAATAAATTCATGTCTATAAGTGGTAGTACATAAAGCCTCTCTCTTATTGAACCTTTAAGATTTACAATCTAAAAAGTGTAAACAAATCAGTTTTCAACCTTGATGTGTGGAGGATGTAAAACCCCAACAATATAGATGCCATCATATTTTTTGTTTCAGGACTTTGAATTTAAAGTGATAACTGGTTAAATATGTGTCAAGATTTTACTAGGTGCCTGCAGCCTGTCTGAGTACATAGGTGTGCAGAGTCATTATATACTCATGCCTGAGGATAGTTCAGAGCTCCCAGTTTAGAAACAGCTCCCAGTGTGGTAGACAGAAGGTTTCATCCAGGGGTCAGAGGATCCCCAGCCAGTAGCCAAAAGACAGGAGGTCTCATTCCACGAGTGAGTCAGTTGGGGTGACAGCAGAACCCCTATCCAGCTAGGAGCAGGCTGTGCAGCAGGAAGATATGACTAAAGGTTAAGACTCCATTCACACCTGAGCGACAGCCACGTTCGGCGGTAGCGGCGTATTTTGCCGCGAGTGTGAAACTTTCAATTTTTTTTTTTTCAAAGTCTTCCCATTGCTGTCAATGGGCAAACGCCAATGTCGCCTGAAAAAAAGGGTCCGGGACTTTTTTTCAGGCGACAGGCGTTCGGCGTCTATGAGATGTGAACCATCTCCATAGACAGCAATGGGAATTCTCCCCTCTAGCGGCAGAAGCGTCCGGCGTCGGGCGTTTTGTCGCTCAGGTGTGAATGCAGCCTTAGAGAGCCAAGAGAACCAAAAGAGCTGGACATCACAGTCAGAAGGGCCGGTAAGAAGAACAGTGGTGCTGCCAACCGAGGAGCCGGGTTTCTTGATATTTTCGTTTGATTGTTCATATTGATGTGGAAAAATCCCTGCATGGGCAACTAATGTATACGTGAATGTTCAGTTTTATTTCAGTTTTATTTAAAGTGGTTGTAAACCCCCTGAGCCATTTTTACATATAGTTAAGCTTATAATAAGGCTTACCTTTATTTACTAAAAATATCTCCTAAACGTGCGCCGTTTAGGAGATATTTACCTTGTAGTGCACTGTAATCAAGGCATGCACAATAGATAAACGGCCCTTCATGCCGTTTATTCCCCAACACGTGGGCAGCATGCGCGGGAGTAACATCACGCAGCTACAGCCAGTCACAGAGCTGGAGTTTGTGGCCCCGGAAGGAAGAGGGGCAAAGATGGATGCTTCCACCAGCAGGGACATCGTGGACATCGCAGGCTTCGTTTGCATGTAAGTACCACATATTGGGCTAGTATGCGATGCATACTAGCCCATTGTGCTTTTACTTTGCAGGGGAAAAAAGAGGAAGTAAAACCCATCATTGTTATCGGGCCATCAGTCATCAGGTAGCTATAACAAACAAAAGAAAAGATGGCCACCCTCACACAGTAACACAGTGCAGGGCAGGGCATGATAAGTCAGTGATGGGGAAAATATCTGCTGTGGGGGAACTTTTAGGTAAAATACTGTAGGTAATTCTAATGATTAATGTTTTGTCCGCTGTTACTTTTTTTGGACACATCTTTCAGGCATTAGTTGACTAATACTTTTTATCATCCGATTTATATCAGGTACCATTACCATATAATAAAACGGTATATAATACGGCCTGCAATACACCACTCAGCGCCAATTCAGTCCTCCAGCTCTCTAGCCGTAAACACACTAATAAAAATATATACAAAATATCCTAAAAAATATATATGAATACTACTAAGCAGCTATTTAAAAGATTACACAAATTTAAAACAAATAGTATAAAAATAAAACAGTCAGACTACTGGATCACTCAGATACTAAAACAGTGCTGATTTTAAATAAAATGACAAGAAAGTCTTTTGTGCTGTGATAATAGTAGGAATAGTTCAAAACATCGTGGGTGATAATAAACCGGTTGTCTCAGTGTGCACCTTCCACCAATAAACTTCCGAATTCCACCTCGTGAAGCACACTTTCCCAGGGGGTCAAACTCACCAGAAGCCTCTAATGAGATAGCCTTTCAGTGTTCCTCAGCCAGTTTTCTCTTAATCCTCACTATGCACAGAGATCCAAAGCTAAAGGGGCTCCAACACACGTCATAAAACTTCCAGGATGTCGTGCGGGTCATCCCGGAAGAGACTCCTGCACTCCACCGCTAGCCCATCCTCTACCAGGATGTGATCGTGGTGTCTGCAAGGAGACACCTGCTGATTCCTCTGGATGGCGGAATACGGTGATAGCGTCCTCTTGGGTCACAATTTTTGCTTGTTGATTTTTTAACTCTGTACAGTTAGTATTAAGGGGTCCTATATTCTGTATTGGGAGTTTGTCTTAAATAAACAGGATTACGCTATGTGCAAACATTCTTGTGTTTTATGATGTGTTTTGGAGCCCCTTTATCTTTAGATCTCTGTGGATAGTGAGGATTAAGAGCAAACTGGCTGAGGAACACTGATCTTAAGGTACCATTACCAGTTTTTTTTTTAAGATTGCGTTTTGTATCAAAAATAAATACATAAGGAAAGCTCATCTTGTTGGCCACCACACCCAATAATAGTCCTTGCAATAAAATGCAGGTCTGTTTAATACATCAGGGCTAACCCCTCAATTTCAAAATGTCCCATTAAAGTAGGAATAAACTCTGCTGCAGTGCACAGCTTTTTGTGTTTGTTTTCACAGCATATTTACACATTATAATAGACTTAGCTACCAAAACACCCCGATCCAGCTCCGTGACAGCCTCAGCCTTCTTTATTGCTCCTTCTTTGCCCAGACTTGATCAGGGTTTATCAATTTGGGCCAACTTGATTGGCTTACCAGAGATGATGTTAACCCCCTTGGCGGTAAACCCGAGCGTGACTCGGGGTTGGTTTTCAATGTTAGGATCGGTAACCCCGAGTCACGCTCGGGCTGGACGTGCAGAGTGTGCAGCGGCGCGGCTTACCTTCTCACTGGATCCACAGGCAAGTTACTTACCTTGTCCCTGGATCCAGCGATGCCACCCCGCTGTGTGAGCGAGTGGGTCCTCCTCACTCGATTCACAGTCTCCCCGTGTGCCGCCGATCTCCGTTTCCTGCGACGTTACGACGCACGGGAGCGGAGATCGGCGCCAAATTCAAAAAAGTAAACAAACACTTTACATACAGTATACTGTAATCTTATAGATTACAGTACTGTATGTAAAAAATACACACCCCCCTTGTCCCTAGTGGTCTGCCCAGTGCCCTACATGTACTTTTATAAAATAAAAACTGTTCTTTTTGCCTAAAAACTGTAGATTGTCCAAAAGTGTCCCTTTATGTCAAAAATGGTTTTAGATCAGCTAGAAAACAGCGATAATAAATTATAATCACTTGCAGAAATGTGCGATAGCGATTTGTGGGGAAATTCGTCATAAAAAAAATAAAATAATGACAGCGACAATTCTGCAACTGAGCAAATTTCAGTGATTTTGAGTTGATTACATTATTGAATAATTTTTATTATAATTATATTATTTGTTATAATTATTTATAATTATTTATTATATTATAATTTATAATTTTGTTTTAAAACAAAAATCATACCCGGGATGCCTACAAGACTCTTGCTTGGTCAGATTTAAGTGAGTTATTTCTAAAAATTACAGGCCTACAGTATAAAACTCCAAATTTCCTTGCAAAATAATTGTACCGCTTTTGGTACGTAATTCCAGACAGAATCATACCGCCAGGGAGGTTAATGGGAGTTATTTTTCCTAGTACCCAGCAGATGCTGGTATTGTATACTGAACTGCTCATGCCAAAACTTGGCTGAATTCTGAAATAAGTATCATTAAATTGCTTCTAACTTATTTTCATATAATGTAAATTGCTAAAATAAAAATAAAACGTTTTTTAACCACTTCCCTGCCACGCATTGTCATGTGACGGCGGCAGGAACTCTTTGTCCCTCCGAGCCGCCGTCATTTGACGTCTTTGGCTTCCTGTCGCTCGGGAGCCGATGCGCGTGCCTGGTGGCCGCAATGACCACTGGGCACCTGCGATTACCTGTCACACAGTAGGGACATGAATCTGTGTGTGTAAACACACAGATCCACGTCCTGTCAGGTCAGAGGAGACTGATTGATTGGTGTTCCTCTTTACTGGGAACACACAGTCTCCTCCCCTTGTGAGTCCCTGCCCCCTTCAGTCAGTATCACTCCCTAGGACACAAAATTAACCCCTTGATTGCCCCTAATGTTAACCCCTTCTCAGCCAGACACATTTACACAGTAATCAGTTCATTTTATAGCACTGATCGCTGTATAAATGTGAATGGTGCCAAAATAGTGTCAAAAGTGTCCGATATGTCCGCCACAATGTCACAGTCATGATAAAAATTGCAGATCGCCACAATTACTAGTAAAAAAAAATAACAATTAAAATGCCATACATTTATCCCCTATTTTGTAAGCGCTATAACTAATCAATATACACTTATTGCGATTTTTTTTACCAAAAATATATAGAAGAATACATCGGCCTAGACTGAGGAAAAAATGTTTTTTTTTTTAATATATATATTTTTGGAGGATATTTATTAAAGCAAAAAGTCAAAAATATAGCTTTATTTTTTTTAAATTGTCGCTCTTTTCTTGTTTATAGTGCAAAAAAATTAAATTGCAGAGGTGATCAAATACCACCAAAAGAAAGCTCTATTTGTGGGGGAAAAAATATAAAAATTTCATATGGGTACAGTGTTGTATGATCGCACAACTGTTATTCAAATTGTTACAGCACTAAAGCTGAAAATTGGCCTGGGCAGGAAGGGAGTGAAAATGTCCTGCATTAAAGTGGTTAAACATGGGTACTGATAATACCTTCATGTTTGTATCAACTTTATAAGTATAGGATTCATCCAGAAAGTTTATAATAGATGGTCAATTGCATAAAATAACTTTGCAGTCATTTGAAATGCTGTGAACAAGGAGAGGCCGAGACGTAAAGCTAATAAAAACAAAACATGCGGTCTGTTGAAAATTAATAATGTCATGTTTAATGTATTGTTGCTGCCAGACTTCTTTGGTAAAACATTGTTCCTTTCACACTGGGGCGGCGGGTCTGTTACCGCTGTTTCAGCTGCGCTTTTCAGTTGCTAACGGGGTGCTTTTACCCCCCAAGAAGATTTTAACATGGGTTTTAAAGCGCATGTGTTTCGGGGCTTCGGAAGCACTTTTCAAGGACTTCGGAAGCGCTGCCCATTCAGAATATTATGTACATTCCTCAGAAATAAGTCATACTTTCACACTAGGGCAGTGGATCCGTTAGCCGTAAATCACCACTTGTTTGAGCAGTGCTTTACAGCTGTTTTATGTGCGGTTTTTGGCTGCTTGCGGGGTGCTTTTAACACCCGTTAGCGGATGAAAAAGGGGTTAAAATCTCCTGTGTTGCAGCGCTCCTGAAGAGCTTTTCAGGCGCTATGGACAGGGCCAGATTAAGAACACCATGGGCCTGGTGCTGTAGATTTTGTTGGGGCCTTTTATGGGAGAGAGAAAGACACGGCCAAGGCAAGTGACCAAAGGCACGGAACCCAGAAGGAAGAAAAGGTGAAGATAGAAGTGCCGGGGGCCCCGCCGGATTGATCTCAGCACTGGAGGGCTAAGTCTGACAATTTAAGTGTACCCTAATGTGCTAATATGCTGTGCATACTTGTACATTGTGGCATAACCTACCTCAGGGCCTCACAAATTAAATGAATACTAATAATGGGGCAGAACAAATATGAGGACTGAGATTTCCTTTCGTTGAACTAACAAAAGCGTGCCCATCCTAGAGCTGGTAACATTGAGGATATTCAGTATAATTTAAAAGAACTGTTTTTGTGGGTAAGAGGCATAGGGGAGGAGTATGGACAGTATACAAGTGGGAAGCATAGCTCCCTATTGTTCCTGATTTCAAGAGACTGTCCCTGATTTGGGACAATGTCCCTCTGTCCCTCTTTCCCCTCATTTGTCCCTCATTTTGGTCTGATCTATTTAGTTGTAAATGAAATGCACATTTTATCTTTCAAAAAGTTTCCCAGTGCTAAACCTTTCATCCAATTTCTAAATTGCTGCATTTGTAAATGTTAAAGGCCAATATAAAGGAATAGTAGTTGTAGAAAAAAGCACTTGTGGGTTTAATAATATTTTTTGGGGGTTAATTCTCCTTTAAGGGGCATAACAGGGGGCGTGTCCTATGTCTACATACATTTGCTGGTAGGTGTCCCTCATTCCCATTTAAAAGGGTTTGTGAGGTATGGGGAAGTATGTGCAGGTCAGGGAGAGAAATGTGAAGGGTCTAACAGTGGGCACTATGTACAGGAGAGGGGTGCAGAGGGTATGCCATAAGGCACTATGTACAGGAGAGGAGTGTGAAGGGTATGGCAGAAGGCACTATGTACAGGAGAGGAGTGTGAAGGGTATGACAGTGGGCAGTATGCACAGCAGAGGAGTATGGAGGGGTATGCCAGTGGATAGTATGTACAGAAAAGGAGTGTGGGGGATATGACAGAGGGTAGTATGTATCAGAAAGGAGTGTGGAGGGTATGACAGTGGACATTATGTACAGGAGAGGAGTGTGGAGCGTAGGGCAGTGGACAGTATGTACAGTAGAGGAGTGTGGAGGGTATGGTGGGGACAGTATGTGCAGGAGAGGAATTTGGAGAGAAAGATAGTTGGCAGTATGTACAGAAGAGGAGTTTGGAGGGTACAGTATGTACAGGAGAGGTATCACAGTGGGCAGCATGTACAAGAGAGGAGTGTGGCGGGTATGAAAGTGGGCAGTATACACAGGAGAGGAGTGTGAACCGTATGATACTGAGCAGTATGTACATGAGATGTGTGTGGAGGGTATGACAGCTGGCACTATGTACAATAGAGGAGTTTATGAATGTATGAATGTGGGCAGTATGTACAGGAGAGGAGTGTGGAGGGTATGACAGTGGGCAATATGTACAGGAGAGGAGTGTGGATGGTATGATACTGAGCAGTATGTACATGAGATGTGTGTGGAGGGTAGGACAGTGAGCAGTATGTACAGGAGAGGAGTGTGGACAGCATGATACTGAGCAGTATGTACATGAGATGTGTGTGGAGGATATGGCAGTGGGCAGTATGTACAGGGGAGGAATGTGGAGGGTATGACAGCCGGCACCATGTACAATAGAGGAGTTTATGAAAGTAGGCAGTATGTACAGGAGAGGAGTGTGGATGGTATGATACTGAGCAGTATGGACAGGAGATGAGTGTGGAGGTAAGACAGCGAGCAGTATGTACATAAGATGAGTGTGGAGGGTATGACAGTGAGCAGTATGTACATAAGATGAGTGTGGAGGGTATGACAGTGAGCAGTATGTACATGAGAGGAGTGTGGAGGTTATGATAGTGAGCAGTATGTACATGTAAGGAGTGTGGAGGGTATGACAGTTGGCACTATGTATAGGAGAGAAGTGTGGAGGGTATGACAGTGGGCACTATGTATAGGAGAGTAGTGTGGAGGATATGACAGTGAGCAGTATGTACAGGAGAGGAGTGTGGAGGGTATGACAGTGGTCACTATGTATAAGAGAGGAGTGTGGAGGGTATGACAGTGAGCAGTGTGTAAAGGAGAGGAGTGTGGAGGGTATGACAGTGGGCACTATGTACAGGAGAGAAGTGTATGACAGCGGGCACTATGTACAGGAGAGGAGTGTGTAGGGTATGACACTGCTAGTGGTTGGCGAGAGCGGCCTAGAAGACCCATCCCACAAGAGAGGGCCAGAAGGTTGATTTGTTACCGTTGCCGGGAAGAGGGACATGTAGCAGCGGTTTGCCCAGCGGTTGATGAACCCATGCAGTGTCACTTTCTGACAGAGAGACGACAGTTCCTTTTTGCAACCACATGCACTGCAGTAAAGGGGAATGAGAAACCTTTATGTAGAATGTGCTTAGATGGTAAAGATGTTGTGGTATTGTTGGATTCAGGTAGCCTGGTCACCTTAGTGAAAAGTGATCTAGTGGTGGGAAAAACCTTACATCCTAGGAAAATGGCTGTAGTTTGTGTACATGGGGACACTCGAGAATATCCGGTGACTACGGTTTCCTTTGAAACCTCCCTCGGTAACTTGTGTCACCAAGTGGGTCTAGTTCCCCGACTGCCACATGACGCCATTGTGGGAAGGGATTTCCCAAAGTTCTGGGAACTCTGGAATTGCCCAGATTCCCCAGTAAGTGGTTCTTCTGAGCCTGAACCATCTACTCCAGAATCCTCTAACTGTGAGGATTCTCCTGAGTTTCTGTTCTCAGTCTTAGCAGGAAAAACAATAGTCTTTTTGATTTTTTTATCACACAGCAAAAATATCAACAAGCACTTCACCTTCAGAAGTCTTCCTCAGCTCACTGCTCTCCTTAACTCAACAAGCCTTAGGATGCAGCATTCAGTAGTAATCCTCTGGACAACTTATAGAGGCCTTAATTTTCTCATTCTGAACAGCTGAAGCTATCCAACGTCCTTAAACCTTTCTGGCTACCTCTGCAGCCGACACCTGATAGTAATTGATGAATTTTCTAAACAAGGCAGAAATGTATCTCCCGTCTGTGACAACACCCCCTGATGTACCTGACTTTCTATCACAATATATATATATATATATATATATATATATATATATATATATATATATATATTTTTTTTGGGCAAATGGGCCTTGAGAAAGGGGCCTGAAGCTGCAGCTCCAATAGCCCCTATGTTAATCTGGCCCTGGCTATGGAAGAGCTGCCCATTAATTTCAGTGGGCAGAGGCAGTGTATACAGCTCTCCTACACCGGCCCAAAGATGCTGATTGCAAGACTTTATTTCCCAGCCCACAAGCTCACCACCCTAGTGTGAAAGCACTTGGGCTTTCACACTGGGGAGGCATGAGAGGCAGTTTTCAGAAGCTTTACAGTCGCTATTTTTAGCGCTAAAACACCTGAAAACTGTCTCAGTGTGAAAGGGTCTTATAGACAGGGCTTTTTTTCTGGCGGAACGCACCGGAACGCAGTTCCGCCACCTTTGCAGAGCATTCATTTCCCTCCTCTCTTCCTTATTGTATAGCCTGCGCCCTGCCCTGCTGCCCACGGAGGAATCAAATGTGGGGGAATCTCCGCCAGAGCACTCCACCCGTATCCTGTGTAGCCCCGGCTCCTCCTCCTCATACAGTATGTAACCTGCTGTGCACTGCCACTGCCTGGAGGGATCGAATAGCTGCAGCATGTGAGAGCGGAAGGCGGAGTGTACTCCGCGGCTCTACTCCACCTCTCAGTGCTGTCCAGGAGATTGGTTTGGCGGCGTGTGTCACGCTATCTGATCGTGTGTCACTAGCCTCCCTCATGTCATGTAATCTGGTCTGTTTCTATTGTGACTGTGAGCAAAATGCTGCTAATGGGGTTGTGCTGTGGACTGGGCTGGGTGGTCTGTGGACTGGGCTGGGGGCTGGCCTTGGCGGTCTCTTCACTGGACTAAGCTAGGTGGTCTCTGTGACGGACCCATCCGTATACTGGACATATTGTGTTCGTCTGCTTTGCCGTTTTACATGAAGTCGCCCATTCGTATGTCGGCAGTTATAAAGTTATAGATTTTAATGTCTGTTATTTCAGTCTCCCATCTGGTCCCCTAGGGGAGTGTCCACCAGGTGGGAGACCTGCATAAATAATATGCCCTCAGTTCCAGGCTATCTGGGGATACGTTATATGAATATAAAATGTTCGGCAGTTATAAAGTTATAGATTTTAATGTCTGTTATTTCAGTCTCCCATCTGGTCCCCTAGGGGAGTGTCCACCAGGTGGGAGACCTGCATAAATACGGGCGGGTAGCCCACAGTAAATGAGTTTGTGTTTTACCCTCATAATGGAGCTTGGTCTCGTTATTGGAGGGGATTGGGTTACTGGCCACTAAGGACGGTGTATGAAGAGAGGTACCGCAACAACTGGTGGCAAGCGACGGGATGAACCTCAGCGCCCAAAGAAACCACTACAACCAGGACCAAATGGAATTGCAATACCAAAACCTGAGAAGAGCTACCTTAAAGGATTTATTAGAGCAAAGAGGCGGACAGGCCAGTAACCTCAAAAAGGGGGACATTATCACATTATTGCTGGAAATGGATGGAGTACCAGCAGCAGAGGGAACCAATGGACTCAGCCCAGACGACAGAACCCCCGAAGAAGAGAGATTTGACCGGGCGGTAAGAATTAGGCTGGCCCATTATGGTCCCAACCCATCTGCGGAAATTATCGCCCAAGTCCAAGCCGCTGTGGAGGCCAACCTGCTACGCCAAAGCGGCACTGCAGCAGCCCCAGTCACAGCAGACGAGGGGGAAAGAAAGAAGGTGCCGTTTGCAGCATTTAAAGCCTTCAGTGAGACAGAAGGAGAGATCGATGGGTACCTTGCCGATTTTGAGCGGCAATGTGCCCTGCACAAGGTACCCCTGGAGGACTGGATCCCTATATTGTCCGGCAAGTTATCCGGCCGGGCCAGTGAGGCTTTTCGGGGCCATCCCTGACGAGGAGATCGGGGATTATGTGGCCGTCAGGGAAGCTCTACTCTCCCGGTATGCCGTTACACCCGAGGCATACCGAAGGAGGTTCCGGGACACTGTAAAAACGACTGGGGACTCCTACGTTGAATGGGCATGTAAGGTGCACCGCACCGCCGCACACTGGATGGCGGGGTGCCAGGCTGTGTCCGGAGAGGAGGTGCTACAGATGTTTCTGTTGGAACATTGCTTCGACAAATTACCAACAGGGGTCAGAGAGTGGGTAAGGGACCGTAAACCCTCCACTCTCCATGAAGCAGCTCGCCTGGCGGATGAGTATACGGATGCCCGAAAATTGGACAATTCAGCCACCAAGGCTCCCGCCAGGGTGGAATACAAGCCAGCAGCTACTATTTACCAACCCCCTATGAATCGGCCCTCAGCACCCCCTCCGTCGACCCAGTATCCCCGCTCACCCCGGTTTAACTCTCGGGAATACTCCCAACCCAGTCAGTGCTACCTATGCAATCAGCTGGGACACAAGCGACCGGAGTGCCCGATGAACAATGCCAACCAAAGTCAGTCCTGGAAGAGACCCCCAAGGGCCAATCCACGACCACCTCTCCCCGCAACTCACTGTGTGGAGGAAGAGGAATGCTGGGGTATTCTGCATGAGGCCGACCCCGTTCAGGCGGCCCACAGAGATAACAGGCAGCACCACAGACAGTGTGTCAAGGTCAACAGGAAGGAGGTCAGTGGCCTACGGGATACCGGTGCGACCATGACTTTAATCCAGAAGCACCTAGTATCCGAGAACCAACATACCGGGGACACGGTCGCAGTACGAGGTGCCGTGTTCCGACTACCCGTTGCCCGGGTACATTTGGATTGGGGAGTGGGCGCTAGACAAGTGAACGTGGGGGTTATGAAAGACTTACCCGCCGATGTCCTCCTTGGCAATGACTTGGCCCCCCTCCTTTCAGCCTATACTCCCATGGGCCCCGCTGCAGTAGACGCTGTCACGACCCGGGCCCAGACCCGTGCCACCGAAGCCGGCCCACCTGCTGCTGCGACCCAGGTAAGACCCTCTACCCCGACGTGTATGTTAGATCCGGCCCCTTTAGGCTGGGATACCCCAGAGATGTACGGAAGGGAGACTAGGGAAGACCCGACGTTAGCGAAGTACAGGGCCAGGGCCGACTCAGGGGAGAAAGGAGTAGATGGGGAGCACTACGAGTGGGTGGGGGATAGGCTGTACAGGATCCCGTCCCAAAAACCGAGCACCCCTCCGCACAAGCGACAGCTAGTGGTACCTGCCAAGTACCGGCAGGAGATTTTACGGATTGGGCACGATGTGCCGTTAGCGGGCCATCTAGGCTCCCACCGCACAGCTCATAGGATCACACAAAACTTTTTCTGGCCCAATTTGAACCGAGACGTGCGGATGTATTGTAGCACGTGCGACACCTGTCAACGGGTAGGAAAGCGGGGAGATCACCCAAAAGCTAGGCATGAGTCGATGCCTATCATTGGGGAGCCCTTTTCCCGCATAGCCGTTGACCTTGTAGGTCCACTGGCCAGGGCTAGCCCCTCCGGTAAGAAGTACATTCTTACCGTGGTGGACTATGCCACACGTTACCCAGAGGCAGTAGCGCTGTCTAATATCGAGGCAGAGACAGTAGCTGATGCCCTGGTTAAGATATTCACTAGGGTCGGGTTCCCTCAGGAGATTCTCTCTGATCAGGGAACTCAGTTTACTGCTGTGCTCACCCAGCAACTGTGGAAGGTGTGCGGCATTAAACCGCTGCTTAGCTCACCGTATCACCCACAGACCAACGGCCTCTGCGAGCGATTTAATGGTACCCTCAAACAGATGCTGAGGACCTTTACTGACACTTGCAGAGACTGGGAGCGATTCCTGCCTCATCTGCTATTTGCATACAGAGAGGTGCCCCAGGAATCTACTGGGTTCTCCCCCTTTGAGTTACTCTATGGGAGAAGGGTCCGAGGACCCCTAGATCTCATTAGAGGACACTGGGAGGGGGAGACAGAGCAAGAAGGGACCCCCATAGTACCATATGTCCTGGAACTCCGGGACCGCATGGAGAAACTATCCCTGATGGTAAGGGAAAATCTCCAGGCGGCCCAGGGGAGACAGAAGCGGTGGTACGATCGGGGCGCCCGACAGCGGGTCTTCCAGGTTGGGCAGAAGGTTCTAGTGCTCAAACCTGTGAAGGCAAACAAGATGTAAGCATCTTGGCAGGGCCCGTATAAAGTATTAGCGCAGATATGTGATACTACCTACCTTATAGCCAGCTGTTCAGATGAAGGGATCCAGCGATCCTTTCATGTGAACATGTTAAAGGAGTATCAGGAGCGACCAGAAGATGTTGCGGCAGTCTGTGCCCCAGCTACGGATGACCCCGAGAACTTACCTTTACCTGACTTGTTAGAGAGGAATCCCCAGACGGACCTTACGAGCCTTGTGCAGCTAGGAGACCGGTTAAACCCAGCAAAGAAGGTACAGGCAAGACAGTTTCTGTGGGAGAAGCAGGCGACGTTCTCCCAAGAACCCGGGTACACCACACTAGCTATGCACAAAGTCGAGACGCCCGGACAGAACCCCCTACGACAACCCCCATACCGTATCCCTGAAGCAGTCCGAGAGGAAATGCGGACGGAGATACAGGAGATGACTCGGCTGGGGGTTATCGAGCCGTCAGACAGCCCTTGGGCCTCGCCTGTAGTCCTGGTGCCTAAGAAAGATGGGACCACCCGGTTCTGCGTAGATTACAGGCGGCTCAACGAACGGACCACCACTGACGCGTACCCGATGCCCCGGGTAGACAAATTATTAGACCGCATTGCCAGGGGGCGCTACCTGACCATCATTGACCTGTGCAAGGGTTATTGGCAGATCCCCCTGGCCGAGGATGCTATCCCTAAGTCGGCCTTCGTCACCCCATTTGGCCTATTCCAGTTTAAGGTTATGCCATTTGGAATGAAGAATGCTCCGGCTACCTTTCAGCGTATGGTGGATAGACTCCTCGATGGCTTCCAGGACTTCGCGTGTGCGTACCTGGATGACATTGCGGTCTACAGCGAGACTTGGGAAGACCATTTAGTCCACGTGGGGGTGGTGCTGGACAAGATTCGGGCCGCCGGCCTGACCTTGAAGCCAGATAAGTGCCATTTAGGCATGGCAGAAGTGCAGTACTTGGGTCACAGGGTAGGATGTGGGACCCAGCGACCAGAGCCAGCTAAGGTCGAGGCGGTAGCTAACTGGCCCACACCTATCACCAAGACCCAAGTGCTAGCCTTCCTGGGGACGGCAGGGTATTACCGACGTTTTGTCCCCGACTACAGTACGGTGGCCAAGCCCTTGACGGACCTGACTAAGAAAAACTTACCTAAGCAGGTCCTGTGGTCGCCAGCTTGTGAAGCCGCGTTTCGGGCCCTGAAGCAAGCTCTAGTGAATGCCCCTGTCCTGGCTGCCCCAGTGCCTAACACTGGGGCAGCCTCGTCCATACGGATGCTTCCATGTATGGACTGGGGGCTGTGCTAAGCCAGGTGGGGGAAGATGGAGGGGAGCACCCTGTCGCGTATCTCAGCAGAAAACTACTACCCAGGGAAGTGAGTTATGCGGCAGTGGAGAAGGAGTGTTTAGCCCTGGTCTGGGCACTAAAGAAATTGAGTCCTTATTTATACGGACAAGAATTTTCCCTCATTACGGACCACAACCCCCTAGTTTGGCTTAACCGGGTCTCAGGAGACAATGGCAGACTGCTGAGGTGGAGTCTGGCACTACAGCCTTACAATTTCACCATCAGCTACCGACCCGGTAAGCAGAACGGGAATGCGGATGGATTATCTCGGCAAACAGACGTCTCTACGCCTTCTCCGTCCGGTCATCCCCAAGTTGACCCGCCAAAGGGTCAAGCCGGGTCTGCCGGAGTGTTCCACAAGGAGGGGGCCATGTGACGGACCCATCCGTATACTGGACATATTGTGTTCGTCTGCTTTGCCGTTTTACATGAAGTCGCCCATTCGTATGTCGGCAGTTATAAAGTTATAGATTTTAATGTCTGTTATTTCAGTCTCCCATCTGGTCCCCTAGGGGAGTGTCCACCAGGTGGGAGACCTGCATAAATAATATGCCCTCAGTTCCAGGCTATCTGGGGATACGTTATATGAATATAAAATGTTCGGCAGTTATAAAGTTATAGATTTTAATGTCTGTTATTTCAGTCTCCCATCTGGTCCCCTAGGGGAGTGTCCACCAGGTGGGAGACCTGCATAAATACGGGCGGGTAGCCCACAGTAAATGAGTTCGTGTTTTACCCTCATAATGGAGCTTGGTCTCGTTATTGGAGGGGATTGGGTTACTGGCCACTAAGGACGGTGTATGAAGAGAGGTACCGCAACAGTCTCTTTGCTAAGCTGGGCGTTCTCTTGCTGGACTAAGCTGTCTTTTTGCGGGACTAAGCTGGGCTGTCTCTTTGCTGGACTAAGCTGGGCGGTCTGTTTGCTGGGCTGTCTCTTTGGTGGACTTGGCTGGGCTGTCTTTTTGTTGGGCTGTCTCTTTGTTGGGCTGTCTCTTTGCTGGACTAAGCAGGGCGGTCTCTTTGCTGGACTAAGCAGGTCGGTCTCTTTGCTGGACTAAGCAGGGCGGTCTCTTTGCTGGACTGGGCTGGGCTGGGCTGGGCGGTCTCAGGCAAAAAATTTGTTAGAACACACAAACACTGTTAAAGTCTATAGGAGACGAACATGAAAAATCTAATTCAGGGGACATGTATCAATGCAAAAAAAAGTTTTAAAAACTGCAATTTTTTTGGGTGCAGTGATTTTAATAATTCTTAAAGTCAAACAATAAAAATTAAATATTGCTTTAAACATCATGCCTGGGAGGTGTCTATAGTAAACTTGTAAAGTGGCACAATTTTTCCTTGTGTAAAACAGTCCAACGGCAAAATGTAATTTCTAAAGGAAAAAAAGTGATTTAAAACAGATCGCGGCTGTAATGAATTGTTGGTTCTCGGCAATACAGATAACACTCATTGAAAAACAAAAACAGCATGGAACCCTGAACCAAAATGTAAAAATAAATTGCGTGGGGATCCCCCAAAATCTCTACCAGGCCCTTTAGGTCTGGTATGGATTTTAAGGGGAACCCTGCGCCAAAATAAAAAAAATGGTGTAGGGGTCCCCCCCAAAATCCATACCAGACCCTTATCCGAGCAATCAACCTGGCAGGCCGCAGGAAAAGAGAGGGGACAAGAGAGCACTCCCTCCTGAACCATACCAAGCCACATGCCCTCAACATGGGAGGATGGGTGCTTTGGGGCAGGGGGGACTCTGCACCCCACCCCAATGCACCTTGCCCTCTCTCTCCTTTCCTCTCCCCTCTTTTTCTCCCTTTTATAAGAAGACCAGTTCCTAAGGTATATGGATTTGTGTGCATCTATAACCTATTTTGTATTGTGTTTTTTTTAAAGATTTTTTATATTTAGAAACTGTATATATCTTCAGGGAATATGTAAATGTATTTCTTGAAAAATTGTTTTATTTATCATGTAATTGTCTTGTTGGCCTGTGTTGCTGCACAGCTCCTTATACATTCCCTTTGGCCTAGGTTGCCTCTGTGGTGGCATATAGCAGGATTATGTGGCTGCAAAATGCTGTCTGACGTAGCCACCTAATGGCTGTGATCGGTGCTTTTGGCATCGGGAGGGAGGTGCTTGTTGCCTCCTCTTGCTGCCTGTTGCTCTGCAGCGCCGTGGGTGTCCTGGCCACCTAGCTGCTCCTATTGGATGCGGTGAGGCGGTTCAGGGGTCGGGCGCATGCGCAGTAAGCACATGGCTGGGCTAATGACGTTGCTTCCTGGACGTCACTGCCGGGAGGCTGTCAGTAGTGATGGACGAACATCCGACGGGACAGTTCGCGAACCCTAACCGCGAACGATCGCAAATGTCCGCGAACCGCAAGTTCGCGGCGGGCCCCATTGATTTTAATGGCAGGCGAATATTGAAAACCTTTAGGTCAAATTTGCAGCCACAAAATACTTACTAGCTGTGCACAAATAGTCCCACAACATGGACACTGACCTTCCAGAAGTATTAAGTGAAAAACCGGATACATAAGTAAGTGCCGGCCATTACAAGCCCCAAAAATTAGCCGACAGGCATTCACCAGACAGCAAACAACTTTGTATTCTGTGGCTGGAGGTACATTAAGCCATTCATCGGATACAGAAGTAAGTGTTGGCCATTACAGGCCCTAAAAATTTGCCCACAGGCGTTCACCTGACAGCAAACAATCTTGTATTCTGTGGCTGGTGGTACATTAGGCATTCACCGGATACAGAAGAAAGTGTCGGCTATTACAGGCCCCAAAAATTAGCCCACGGCCACAGGCATTCACCAGACAGCAAACAACCTTGTATTCTGTGGCTGGTGGTATATTAGGCATTCACCAGATACAGAATAAAGTGTCGGGCAGTACACGCTTATCGGTCACGACCCCCCCTGCTGTGCTGAATGTCCTTTCTGACAGGACACTGGATGAGGGGCAAGCCAACAGTTCCATTGCAAATTGTGCAAGCTCTAGCCAGAGGTCAAGCCTGCCCACCCAGTAGTGCAGGGGTTCATCAATTCTCAGTGCGTCCACATTGGCCGTTAACCCGATGTAGTCGGACACCTGTTCATCTAGGCATTCCCTGATGCTGGATCCGGAGGACAGCTGTCGATGGGTCGGCTGAAAGAATGATCTCATATCATCAGTGACCAACACATCTTCAAACCGCCCTCTTCTTGCAGGCGCTGTTGGATTGGTACCCGAAACTGTTTCTCTGTGAGTGGAAATTCCTCTGCCAGCGGACGCAAAAGCAGAATGCAGCATTCCTTGAAGCAAGGCCTGGAAGTGCTGCATTCTGATAGCCCTAAATATGTATTTCAAGCATGTGCTTGGCTGTTGGCCTGCAAATCAGCTTTAAGTGGAGATTTTTTTTTTTTAAATACAACATCACATATTGTTAAATGATCAAGGGAGAAAGTCAATGGAGATTTAAAGGCTATTATTAATTAAATAATTAGCAAATGTTTACACCCCTTGAGTCTTGCAAATATGTTTATGCTTTTGCCTAAATGTTTTACTTAGGAATGCTCTACTGTTTGTTGAATTTGTGACTTCTGTTAGAATTTCGTATCCTGCAGTTCATCCATTTAGTAGGATAGGGACAATTATTTGCTTAGTGAGACATAAACTAAATCCCCAAATAATTATCTCTTTAATTTCTCTTTCTATTATCACAAATTGCCTTGTGACTATAAATATCCCAAAGAGAGACATGTCTGATTTGATGTATTTTATATATGAGTAGATGTATTAAACTACTTCAGTAAGATTGCAAACAAATTTTTTTACAGAAAGACACACAGAAGTTGTTTTCTTCCTTTTCATCCCAACTGGCTTAGCTCTCTATTTAACCAGTTCCCGACCCGCTCATGTACATTTACGTCAGCAGAATGGCACGGACAGGCACATCAACGTACCTGTACGTGCCCTGCTTGACGGGGACGGGGGTCCGATCGGGACCCCCCCCGGTACATGCCGCGGGTCGGTAATCTTCACGAGCGATCCGGGATGAGGGGGCGGCGGTTCATTTTTGTCCGCCCCCTCCGGATCGCTCCCCAGCCAATGCGCTTCCTCCCCCGCCCTCCTCTGCCTGCATTGTAAACACAGGCAGAGGAGGAAGTGATGTCACCGCTCCTCCCGCCGGTATATTCGTCCGGCGGAGGAGCGGAGACATCACACAGTGAGTACACAAGCACTACACTGATACCTGTACACATAGGCATACAATCCCCCCCCGGTCACCCCCCGATCACCCCCCCCCCCCCCTGTCACACTGTCACTAAATAGCAGTGATCATTTACTGATCACTGCATTTAGTGTCAGTGTGACAGGCAGTTAGTGTCAGGCAGTTAGTGTTAGGTCCAGGATAGCCCCCTACCCCCCCCCAATAAAGGTTTTAACCCCTTGATCACCCCCTAGTTAACCCTTTCACCCCCCTTTTGCTCGTGCCACTAGGTAGCTAGTTTTTTTTTTAGGTTCGCCGCCATGTTTTTATAGCGTTAGAAAATGTATGGGGGTACCTAATGCTATAAAAACATGGCGGCGAACCTCAAAAAAAAACTAGCTAACTAGTGGCACGAGCGACACTAATACAGCGATCAGAAAAACGATCGCTTAGTGACGATGGCAAAAGGGGGGTGAAAGGGTTAACTAGGGGGTGATCAAGGGGTAAAAACCTTTATTGGGGGGGGGGGGGGTAGGGGGCTACCCTGGACCTAACACTTTTAACCCCTTGATCACCCCCTAGTTAACCCTTTCAACCCCCTTTTGCCAGCGTCACTAAGCGATCGTTTTTCTGATCGCTGTATTAGTGCCGCTCGTGCCACTAGGTAGCTAGTTTTTTTTTTAGGTTTGCCGCCATGTTTTTATAGCGTTAGAAAATGTATGGGGGTACCTAACGCTATAAAAACATGGCGGCTAACCTAAAAAAAAACTAGCTATCTAGCGGCACGAGCGACACTAATACAGCGATCAGAAAAACGATTGCTTAGTGACGCTGGCAAAAGGGGGGTGAAAGGGTTAACTAGGGGGTGATCAAGGGGTTAAAACCTTTATTGGGGGGGGGGTAGGGGGCTACCCTGGACCTTACACTTTTAACCCCTTGATCACCCCCTAGTTAACCCTTTCACCCCCCTTTTGCCAGCGTCACTAAGCGATCGTTTTTTTGATCGCTGTACTAGTGTCGCTTGTGCCACTAGGTAGCTAGTTTTATTTTGAGGTTCGCCGCCATGTTTTTATAGCATTAGGTACCCCATACATTTTCTAATAAAGGTTTTAACCCCTGATTGCCCCTAGAGTTAACCCTTTCACCCCCTATTGCCAGCGTCACTAAGCTTGGGGTGTCTTCTTTCCAAAATGGGGTCATTTGGGGGGGGTTGTGTGCCATCTTGGCATTGTATGGCCTTCAAAACTATGATAGGTAGTGAGGAGTGAAATCAAAAATTTATGCCCTTAGAAATCTTGAAGGTGGTGATTGGTTTTCGGGGTCCCGTACGCGGCTAGGCTCCCAAAAAGTCCCACACATGTGGTATCCCCGTAATAAATTACAAAACGTTGTCACTAAATGATATATTTCTCACACATGCCATGGTTATATGTGGTATTGCACCCCAAAATACATTCTGCTGCTTCTCCTGAGTACGGGGATACCACATGTGTGGGACTTTTTGGGAGCTTAGCCGCGTACGGGACCCCGAAATCCAATCACCACCTTCAAGATTTCTAAGGACATACATTTTTGATTTCACTCACACAAATCTTGAAGGCGGTGATTGGTTTTTGGGGTCCCGTACTTGGCTAGGCTCCCAAAAAGTCCCACACATGTGGTATCTCCGTACTCAGGAGAAGCAGCAGAATGTATTTTGGGGTGCAATTCCACATATAACCATGGCATGTGTGAGAAATATATCATTTAGTGACAACTTTGTGCAAAAAAAAATCAGTTTGTCATATTCCCACAACTTGTGTCAAAATATAAAATATTCCATGGACTCGACATGCCTCTCAGCAAATAGCTTGGGGTGTCTACTTTCCAAAATGGGGTCATTTGGGGGGGTTTTGGCATTTTATGGCCTTCGAAACTGTGATAGGTAGTGAGGAGTGAAATCAAAAATTTGCGCCCTTAGAAATGCTGAAGGCGGTGCTTGGTTTTCGGGGTCCCGTACATGGCTAGGCTCCCAAAAAGTCCCACACATGTGGTATCCCCGTACTCAGAAGAAGCAGCAGAATGTATTTTTGGGTGCAATTCCACATATAACCATGGCATGTGTGAGCAATATATCATTTAGTGACAACTTTTTGTAATTTTTTTTTTATTTTTTTTTGTCATTATTCAATCACTTGGGAAAAAAAAAAATATTCAATGGACTCAAAATGCCTCTCAGCAGTTTCCTTGGGGTGTCTACTTTCCAAAATGGGGTCATTTGGGGGGGTTTTGTACTGCCTTGCCATTTTAGCACCTCAAGAAATGAGATAGGCAGTCATAAAATAAAAGTTGTGTAAATTCCAGAAAATGTACCCTAGTTTGTAGACGCTATAATTTTTGCGAAAACCAATAAATATACGCTTATTGCGATTTTTTTTACAAAAGACATGTGGCTGAATACATTTTGGCCTAAATGTTTGACTAAAATTTAGTTTATTCGATATTTTTTACTTTTTGTTATAAGAAAATATTTTTTTTTCAAAATTTTCGGTCTTTTTCCGTTTATATCGCAAAAAATAATAATCGCATAGGCAATCAAATACCATCAAAAGAAAGCTCTATTTGTGGGAAGAAAAGGACGCAAATTTCGTTTCGGTACAACATTGCATGACCGCGCAATTACCAGTTAAAGCAGCGCAGTGACAAATTGTAAAAACACCTTGGGTCTTTAGACAGCGTATTGGTCCGGGGCTTAAGTGGTTAAAGCTAAGCTTTCCATCGCTAAACATGTAAAGATAGTGGTAAACTCATAACACATTCCATCAGCTTTTTAAAAACACACGCCCTTTTCCTTTAAAATATGCAGCCTAAGTAGTGTCAGATGTACACCGAACAGCCATAAAAATATGATGACCCACCTAATATTGAGTTGGTCCACCTTTTGCTGACAAAACAGCCCTTTTTGCTGCCAAAACACATGGATGCCAGTAGACTTCTGAAGTTTTGCTGTGGTACCTGTTATCAGTAGCAGATCATTTAAGTCTTGTAAGTTGGAGCCTCCATGGATCAGACTTTTTCCAGCACAGATGCTTAATGGATTAAGATTTGGAGAATTTGGAGGCCAAGTCAAAACCTCAAATTTGTTGTTGTGTTCCTCAAACCATTCTAGAACACTCTACACCCCACCACCCGGGAGCATGTGCCTTGGTGTGGCTGCATGTTGCCCCCCCCCCCCCCCACAGCTATGTCATTTCTTCTTCACTTTATTTTGCTTGGATGCCACGCACTGTGCCCCTTTTTTATTGCTGGGCTGGTCTCATTCTTTGTAGGCGGTTGACGCCAAAGAGTTCCTGATCCTATACATTTTTTTCTTTGTTTTTTTCTTTCATATCTCACACTTTTTTTTTTGGAATTTTATTTCTCAGGTTGTAATGCAATTTTACTATTGATCACACTTGTCATGTTTGTTTGTCATAGAGTTTTTGAGGCCTTTGGTCCATTAACAGATGTGCTGTTTATGCTTCAGTGGTTTACTCTTTCTCCTCTGAGAGATATGGCAGCACCCTTCAGCAGAGGATTGGACAGAGGAGTTGCCCTAGCACATGTTTGGGGCCCACCACCTGTTTGCTCATATTGTCAGCAGTGCCCTCTCTTCATTTTGATGTCTGATGATTAACTGTGTCTCTCACAATGTGAAAGGCTTTAACTCCCTGGCTAAGAGAAAGAAAGCCTTTTCTCACTATAAGCAATTAAATGCCAAGATCCTGTTACTACAGGAGACACATTTCTCCCACTCCTCTCACCCCAAGTTCTTTAATAGGGCCTTCCCTCAGGCCTTTTATACCCTTCACTCCTCCAGATCTAGGGGTGCTGCCATATTCCTGCATTCTTCCATCCCTATGGATATACACCAAATCTATAAAGACAAGGAGAGTCTTTATGTTATCATTAAGGGGGTGGTTCATAATAAGGAGCTGACTATTGCCAATGTCTATGCCCCTAATGATGCCGCAGTCTCCTTTTTCACTACATTCTTTGAGATTTTGGCTAGATATCAATCACCACATATGTTAATGGGGGAGATTTTAACGTGGTTGCTAATCCTACCCTGGACAGATGCTCAACCTCCTCGGGCTCGAGGGCTTTCCCTAAATCACTCTCCCGAAAGCTATATGATTTCCAACTAGTAGATACCAGGTGAGCCCATAATATGGGGGCTAAGGAGTACACTTTTTTCCCACACCCATAACAGTTACTCCAGGTTGGACTATATGTTTTCCACCCGTACTATTCTAGCAAACTCTAGGAAAGCTTCCATACATAGCTGTGTGTGGTCAAACCACCACATTGCGTCTTTCGCCACAGAGCTTATTAGACAGGCCTTCTACTCCATTCTCCTTGAAACTGAACAAAGCACTCCTCTCTGACCTTGCGGTGGAGACAGAAGTAGCCCAATACATTGACACTTACCATACTTTGCTCTTAATGCCCTCCCTGAGACACCCTTTCCCACAGTTTGGGCGGAACATTAAGGCAGTGTTGAGGGGTAAGCTTATTAGCCTGGCCTCGACTCGCAATAGACAGAATAGACAAACAATTCTGCAGCTCTCTAGGGAGCTGAATGTCTTGTACAAAAACTCTGCTTCCCTGTCATTGAAGTCGACCAGACGGACTATTGAACAAAAACGTCTGGAGTTGGACTCATTACTCTCTGCTAAAGTTGAGAAGAACCTGAGATGGTCTAAAGCCAGGTTCCTTTTACATAGTAATACGGCTTTCACCATGTTTGCTAGTAAGCTGAACCAGTCTCTCCACCCCTACATGTATATAAAGTGTCTTCCCCATCTGGGAAGCTAACCTCTCATGCCCCGTACACACCATCACTTTATGTGATGAAAAAAAACGACGTTTTTAAAAACGTCACTTTAATTGACCGTGTGTGGGGGAAAACGTCGTTTTATGTCTTGTAAAAAACGACCAAAAAAAATTTAAGCATGCTTCAATTTTTTGTGTCGTTTTTCAAAACGTAGTTTTTTACTTCACAGAAATTGACCGTGTGTAGCAAAAAACGTCGTTTAAAAAGACGTTTTTACACCCGCGCATGCCCAGAAGCTAGTTATGAAGCGAGCTTCAATGGAAAAAGTGGTGAGAACGTAACCTCGCTTTGCTAGAACATTGTGAGAAAAACGATGGTGTGTAGGCAACTTCATCTTTGAAAATTAAAGTTTCAAAAACGTAATTTTTTACTTCACAGAAAATGTCGTTTTTTTTTATCACATAAAGTGATGGTGTGTACGCGGCATCACACTCGAGAAGTTCTCGAAATTTAAAAAAAAATATTACCCTGCGCTTCTGGGGACTCCCCAATTGGAACCATCCAGGGCAGCTCTAGACAGGTTTGACAAGATACCTCTGCCCACCCTCTCCACCTCTCAGTCTGACAAACTTAACTCACCTATCTCCCCATCAGAAGTCCTCAATGTCATTAAAAGTCTGAAAAATGTCTCTTCCCCTGGGCCTGATGGCTTTTCTGCCATATATTACAAGAAATTTGCCCCTCAACTCTTCCCAAGACTGGTTCAGCTTTTTAACTCTATCCTCCAGGGTGGCAGCTTCCCTGAAGAAATGCTCTTGGCCAATATGTCTCTCATTCCGAAGCAGAATAAGGACCACTCCCTACCTCAGAATTTTAGGCCCATATCAGTCATTAATAATGACTTGAAAATCATTAGCAGGATATTGGCTGACCGACTTGGGGGGATGATTTCTTCCCTAATATCTCCTTTCCAGTCTGGTTTTATTCCTTATTGTTTTATCACGGATAATATTCGCCTGACAACGAATATTATACAGGATGCAAACCTTTTTTCTAAAAAACTGTTTATGCTTAGCCTTGACATACATAAGGCGTTTGACAGTGTGTCTTGGAGCTATGTGTCCCTCTACTACAGCACTATGGAATTCAGGGTGATTTCGTTCATGCCTTTCATGCTATGTACCAGAATCCCAGCACTCAAATCAAAATCCCTGGATGTAGCTCTAGCCATTGAGCCTCTGGCTATTGCAATCCTTCGACACCCTGACATTTCTGGCTACAATAAGGCTTCCTCTACATATAAATTTTATATGTACGCAGATGATGTGCTCTTATTTCTTACCAACCCGTTGATCACCCTGCCAAACATCCTTAGTATCCTAGCTTAATTTCCAGAGGTCTCTAGCCTTTCTGGTAATGTGCCCAAATCAGTGGTTCTCCCTGTGAGTTTCCCCTCTGCCAAGCTGGAAAATCTTAAGCGATCTTTTTCTTTTACATGGGCTAAGTCCAGTCTTTCATATTTGAGGGTAAAGCTTTCAGGGGATTATGCAGGCTTATTCAACCTCAACTTCCCCCCCTCATTGTTCCCTTGAAACATCTACTCAAAACCTGGGCTCCCTATAGGATTTCATTCTTGGGAAGGATCACAGCAATCAAGATGACGATCTTGCCTAAGCTCCTTTACCCATTTAGGGCCCTGCCACTTCGGATATCTAAATCCTATCTTTTTAAACTGCAGGCTCACCCGAATAGATTTATTTGGAATAATAGGCCCCCTAGGTTCTCCTGGGAGGTGCTTTATCGGCCGTACAGGTCTGGAGATTTGGGTGTTCCTCAGATCTGACTATACTATCTGGCCAGTAGATTTTCCCAACAGGCCCAATCGAACATTCCTGACTCGAGGGTCCCTTGGGTCAAATTTGAACAAGACTCTAGTGTCCTTTACCACCTGCCTGGCTTGTTGTGGTCCTCTGGATCTTTTGCTTCTGACCTGTTCGGGAGGAACCTGGTTGTGGCTCATGGGTTGAAGTTGTGGGATAGGTTTCAGTCTGAGCTGGATCTCAAATTGGGGGTTCCGCCTGGAGCCTCCTTTTTGGGTGACCCTAGGTTTCCTGCGGCTTTTGAGGCCCCAGGCCGTTTTTGGTGGTGGACGAGTTCTGGTCTGACGTCTTTGTCCTTTAAGGAGACAAGTTTGTCTCTTTCACCCAGCTTCAGGCCCCCAAAAATATCCCTGCTGGAGAATATTACAGATATTTGCAGATCCACCAGTTTTTCCAGACACACAAAAATGCTTAATCTCAGTAATTTACAAATCTATGGAAGGGGGGGGGGGGGGCTCCACACTTAAACACATGACATAAGTGGGTGCAGGAAATGAACCTTGAATATGATCATAGAGACTGGGAGGCTAATTGGCAGAACCTACGGAAATGCACAATTTCTCTCATTATCAGAGAGACGGCTATTAAACTATTTACTCGCTGGTACTATACCCCCCAGAGACTGGGCAGAATTTTCCTGTAGTGCTCTTCCTTATGTTTCGGTGGCTGCCCTCTTCCGGGTTCTTTTTTGCACTTATTCTGGAAATGTGAAGTGCTGCAACCTACATGGAGGGAGACCCTAGACCTGATGGATAAGTTGGCGGGGAGGCGCATGGCTCTGACACACACTCACTGTCTGCTATTTGAAAGGATTCCTGATATTCCTAAACCTCTAATGAAATTATTACATACTATCTGCCTTGATGTGCATTGGACAGTGGCCCATCATTGGAAATCTCGCACGGTTCCCTTCACCCAGGTTCTTGTGAGGGTCGACCAAATAATGTTATCTGAAAATATATTTCACACTCTACGTGATACTATCCCAGACTATGATGCTAAATGGAACCCTTGGTTTTTTGCTGCGTCTAAATGAGTAGCCTGAGTTTTTGTTTTTGTTTTCTTGTTCTCCTTTTCTTTTCTTTTGTCAGTTTGATGTTAAACTTGCAGTTTATAATGACATTACCTGCTATTACCCAACTTGATATGGCTTAAATAGTGTATTTTTTGTGTGATCTTTTCTCCTTGCTGTATGTTTACTTACTGTTGTGTCATACCTGTTGTTCACAGGCTGCCTTACTCTTTTTTGTGCTGCAAATTTTTGAAGATTTTCAATAATAACTTTATGAAGACAATTTTATTTTTTAAAACGGAAAGAAGAAAATATTGTTTGTTTGTTTTTTTTGTTTAATGTGCATTATATATATATATATATATATATATATATATATATATATATATATATATATATATATATATATATATATTATATAGCAACAAATAAATAACCCAGAAGAAAATATTGTTTGTTTGTTTTTTTTTGTTTAATGTGCATCTTTATTTGTTTATATAATAAACAAATATAATATATGTAATATATAGCAACAAATAAATAACCCAGTGGTGCATGGTAATGCAATTGCCAATTAAGGGAGCACAGGGCTAAATAGCAGGAAAAGGTCTGGTCATAAAACCTTCTGGAGCTCAAGTGGTTAAATGGGCAAACATTGGGAAATGTGCATATATTGGGAAGAATGATTGTATACAGCAAGTACATATGTTTTGCTCTGACAACATCAAAAAAGTACCCTGTTGTTATGTTAAAGCTTCCCAAGAAAACTTTATACATGTAAAAGAAGAGTGCTAATGCCTAACTCTCCTGCCACCCCTGCCACCAAATACCAGTTCATGCATGAAAAATTATCCCCAAGGTTTACTGGGTAACAGATATTTCCAGGAGTTTGACCTCCCTCGTTCCCAACAACTCTGTTTTTATTTCCGAGGACCTCCACATTACCACAGAATAGGTAGTAATTTTGTAGATGCCAGCAGGGGGACAAAGAGCTGACAGGAGAAACTCCCAGAAGTATAAATTACCCAGAAGAATTTAGAGGATAATTTTTCATTACCAATGAATAGGTGGTGTTTGGAGCAGCACAGGACAGAGGCAAGAGAGGTAAGTACTATATTAATCGGCGTATAACACGCACCCTAACTTTAAGGGGGAAGTTTCAGGAAAAAAAAATTCAACAGCCCCCTGCGTATAACACGCATGCACAGTTTACCCTCTATTTTCATATTAAAAAAGTGAGTGTTATGCGCCAATAAGTACAGTATTTAAACTTTTCTATTACAGGTATAGCTTTTCTATGGAACCTTAGCATAGCGACAAGGTCACTTTATAAGCACACATTTTTCACTTCTCACTAGAGAAGATCACTGTTTTCCCAACACACAATAGTTTTCAGAAACACAAAGTTTCCTTTATGAAAAGATCATAAGCCCATACACTACAATACATTACATATATTTATTATACTGTATGTGACTCTATTTGCATACAGTCAGCACAGCAATTGTTTTGTGATATGTGAAATAGTGTAACTCTAATTGCCAAATATTCCCAGGACACAGTTGCTGTTGAAGTAGTTTAAATTTAGGTAAAACACATAATGCTGTTATAGAAAACCAGCAAGGCACAATCCAGGAACCCAATCCATCTTCAGAATAAAATACAATATAACCATATACTGCACATTAAATGAAACTTAAAAAAATCTTAATTTGAGCAAATTGTGATAAAAATGCAAAAACATTCCTTCAATATGAGAAGAAGAGTTTAGAAAAAAATAACAATGTATCACATTGACGGCTTTATTTGGATGGTTTATTTGTTTCAGAAATTAAATGCATTTGGTTTTCTATTCAGAATCTTTAAAGTACCTGTCACCTGAACAGACATTTTGTCAGGACTACTTAAATGTTTCAAAGGTATTTTGCATATTCATGATCCCTGCCAAAATGAAATATGAGATTTGAAAAGAATAGAAAGCATTATGAGTGCTTGGATAGATCTGAAGTGATTGAGAGATTCTTAGAAGCATGATGAGCAAACTGAATGGTTTAACTGCCGAGAGAATGGTATATTATCGGTCAATGAACAAATGAAATGGAATTGGGAGCTTGATTACAGGTTTCATTTTTCTCCTGCAGCTCTAACCTTGAAGGAAGTTGCTACAAAAGAAAAAACAAGACTTTATTTTGCCTGTTAGTGACTATCTTAAAATCGAATCTATCAAAGATCTGTTCAGTCTGCTCCTATTTTCTGTTTCACCCCGGCATTACCCCAGCATTCTGGAAATCTGGTACCAGTCTATATGCTCCTCAGCAAATGTTTTAAATGTAGAATCAGAAGTGTAATCCACTCCCAAAACATGGGCCTACTGCTTAAAAGCTCTTCCACAGCAAACCTACTACATAGGTGGCACTTAAATGCAATGGGGCAGATCCACGTAGATCGGCGCTTCTCTCCGCCGGGCGTAGTGTATCTAAGATACACTACGCCGGCATAACTTAATTTTTTTTTTCGAATCCTCAAAGAATTCTCGCCGTAAGTTACGGCGGCGTAGTGTATCTTTGGCAGCGTAAGGGCGCGGAATTCAAATGGATGTGATGGGGGCGTGTTTTATGTAAATACGTTGTGACCCGACGTAAACAACGTTTTTTTTAATGGCGTATGCGCCGTCCGTGGGGGTATCCCAGTGCGCATGCTCGAAATTAAACCGAAACAAGCCAATGCCTACGATGGTGATGTCATTTTAAGCAAATCCCTATTCGCGAACGACTGAGGCCCCGTACACACGAACAAGTTTCTCGGCAGAATTCAGCCAGAAACTCGATCGGAGCCGTATTCTGCCGAGAAACCCGGTCGTGTGTACACTTTTGGCCGAGGAAACCGACGAGGAACTCGTCGAGCCAAATAGAGAACATGTTCTCTATTTCCTCGTTAGTCAATGAGGAAACTTGGCTCGCCGAGATCCTCGGCGGCTTCACAAAACGATGTGTTTTACCCGTCGAGTTTCTCGGACGTGTGTAGGGGCCTTACTAGTATCGGGACAACCCTAGTATTTGTACTTTTCTGGCAATAAATGGGTCTCAAGAAATGGGTCTCAAGGGTCTCAAGAAATGATAGGCCGTCAGTACATCAGGTGTGATAAATGTTCAGATATTGGCACCATAGCTTGTGGACTCTATAACTTTCACAAAGACCAAATAATATACACCAATTTGTACAGAAGAAAAATTCATTTTTGTACAGAATTTTTAGTCTTTTTTCTTTTATAGTGCAAAAAATAAAAAACCCAACGGTGAGAAAGCTCTATTTGTGTGAAAAAAAGGACAAAAATGTCATATGGGTACAATATTGTATGACTGAGTAATTGTCATTCAATATGTGAGAGCACCGTAAGCTGAAAATTGGTCTTGTTAGGAAGGGGGTTTAACCACTTAACCTTAACCAGGACTGCTGCATTTACATATACCGCGGCAGAATGGCACGTACAGGCACAATCACGTACATGTACGTGGCTGCCTTCCCGATACATGCGGCGGTCCGTTTTTCTGTGGGAGCGATCCGGGATGAGGGGGTGGCCATTGGTTTTTGGCCACCCCCTCGCGATCACTCCCAGCAAATCAGATGCTTCCTCTTCCTGTGTAATGTAAACACAGGCAGAGGAAGTGGTGTCACGCTCCACGAGGCCGTCTTTTTGACCGGAGCAGGTGGAATGAAGACATCTAATGTGAGTTGTACCAACACTACACTAACACCAGTTCACATAGGCACACAATCCACCCCCCAGTCACCCCCAGATAACCCCCCCCAGCCCCCAGTCACAGTGTCACTGATTGCAGTGATCATTTATTTACTGATCACTGCATTTAGACTGTAAAAAGTGTTAGGGACATTAGCTTTAGGCCCCTTTAGGTCCAGGGTAGCCCCCTACCCCCCTAATAAAGGTTTAACCCCTTTATCTCCACCCTAGTTAACACTTTCACCCCCTATGGCCAGTGTCACTAAGCGATCGTTTTTTTTATCGCTGTATTAGTGTCGCTGGTGCCGCTAGGTAGCCAGGTTTTTATAATGTCAGGTACCCCCATACATTTTCTAATAAAGGTTTTAACCCCCTGATTGCCCCTAGAGTTAACCCTTTCACCAGTGATCACCGTATACAGTGGGGATCGAAGTTTGGGCACCCCAGGTAAAAAATTGTATTAATGTGCATAACGAAGCCAAGGAAAGATGGAAAAATCTCCAAAAGGCATCAAATTACAAATTAGACATTCTTATAATATGTCAAAATAAGTTAGATTTTATTTCCATCATTTACACTTTCAAAATTACAGAAAACAAAAAATGGCATCTGCAAAAGTTTGGACACCCTGCAGAGTTAATATCTTGTACTGCCCCCTTTGGCAAGTATCACAGCTTTTAAACGCTTTTTGTAGCCAGCCAAGAGTGTTTCCATTCTTGTTTGAGGTATCTTTGCCCATTCTTCCTCACAAAAGTCTTCCAGTTCTTTGAGATTTCTGGGCTGTCTGTCACGCACTGCTCTTTTAAGGTCTATCCATAGATTTTCAATTATGTTGAGGTCAGGAGATTGTGAAAGCCATGGCAAAACCTTCAGTTTACGCCTCTTGATGTAATACCCCGTGAATTTTGAGGTGTGTTTAGGATCATTATCCATTTGTAGAAGCCATCCTCTCTTTAACTTCAGCTTTTTCACAGATGGCATCAAGTTACCATCCAAAATTTGCTGAAATTTTATTGAATCCATTTTCCTTCTACTCGTGAAATGTTCCCTGTGCCACTGGCTGCAATAAAACCCCAAAGCATGATTGATCCACCCCATGCTTAACAGTTGGACAGAGGTTCTTTTCATTAAATTCTGTGCCCTTTTTTCTCCAAACGTACCTTTGCTCATTCAGGCCAAAAAGTTCTATTTTAACCTCATCAGTCCACAGAACTTGTTTCCAAAATGCATCAGACTTGTCTATATGTTCATTTGCAAAGTTCAAACGCTGATTTTTGTGGTGAGGACGTAGAAGAGGCTTTCTTCTGATGACTCTCCCATGAAGACCATATTTGTACAAGTATCTCTTTATAGTGGAATAGTGTACCACAACTCCAGTATCTGCCAGATCTTTCTGGAGGGATCGTGCAGTCAAACGTGGGTTTTGAATTGCTTTTCTCACAATCCTGTGAGCTGTTCTGTCTGATATTTTTCTTGGTCTTTTAGATCTTGCTTTAACTTCCACTGTTCCTGATGACTGGCATTTCTTAATTACATTCCGAACAGAGTATATTGACATCTGAAAACACTTTGCCATCTTCTTATAGCCTTCTCCAGCTTTGTTAGCGTCAACTATTTTCAGTTTCAATTTTCTAGACAACTGCTTAGAAGAACCCATGGTGCTGATTGGTGCTCTGCATTCCTGAACCCAGGAATGCAGAGAGCCTTGTAAGCGGCCTGTGGTTTATCCATATATTTGCAAATGTGTGCAACCAATCCTCTGCTTTTAACATACTAAGTTAGACAGTTGAATTTGGCTTGCAATTTGGTTGGTAAGTTTGAGCCTGGTTAAGCTATACTACTTTATTTATTTACTTATACATACTGTTTGCATCAAGACGCATCTCATTTAAAGTCCCAACCCTTTCTTTCTTTCTTTCTTTCTTTCTTTCTTTCTTTCTTTCTTTCTTTCTTTCTTTCTTTCTTTCTTTCTTTCTTTCTTTCATGGTGCTGATTGTTGGGGCAAGGTCAGATGAGTCTGGGCATTTAAAACCTTTGAGGTTGACATCACCTGGTCTTTCCAGACGATGATTGAGAACAATCCATGACACTGGCAGGTCTCAGCTTTGCAAAGGGGGCAGTGCATGCTATAAATTCTGCAGGGTGCCCAAACTTTTGCAGACGCCATTTTTTTGTTTTCTGTAATTTTGAAAGTGTAAATGATGGAAATAAAATTTTACTTTTTTGACATATTATAAGAATGTCTAATCTGTAATTTGATGCCTTTTGGAGATTTTTCTATCTTTCCTTGGCTTCGTTATGCGCATTAATACAAATTTTTACCTGGGGTCCCCAAACTTTCGATCCCCACTGTAAGTTTTACTGGTGACACTGGTTAGCCAGTTAGGTTTTTTGTTATTTAGGTTCACCGCCAGTTTTTTATATAGCGTCAGGTACACCCATATATTACATAATAAAGGTTTTAACCCCCTGATTGTCCCCTAGTTAATCCTTTCACCAGTGATCACCGTATAAGTGTTACGGGTGACGCTGGTTAGTTAGTTTGCTGTTTATAGCATCAGGGCACCCGCCGTATATAACCCAATAAAGGTTTAACCCCCTGATCGTCCCGACGGGTGATATCAATAAAATTTTAGCGTCAGTCAGGGTCTGCGTCACCCCAGGCAGCGTTAGATTAGTGCCAGTAACGCTTACACCCACACGCAAAGCATACACCCCCCTTAGTGGTATAGTATCTGAACAAATCAATATCTGATCTAGCGTACCCAGCAGTTTAGGGTTCCCAAAAACACATTGTTAGCGGGATCAGCCCAGATGCCCGCTAGCACCTGCGTTTTGCCCCTCCGCACAGCCCAGCCCACCCAAGTGCAGTATCGATCGATCACCATCACTTACAAAACACAACACACATAACTGCAGCATTCACAGAGACAGGCCTGATCCCTGCGATCGCTAAAAGTTTTTCTACATTTGCTGACAGGTCAGGTGCTTTTTTACCTGTGAATCCTTACTAGTGTACCACTAAATTTAGAGCCCAAAATGGCAAAGCAAATGTACACTAGGAAAGAGGCCTACGAGTTTCTGAGCATGACAGATAGTGAAGAGGAGGTCACGCATCTGTCAGATTCTGACTCAGAATACATCCCCGTAGAAGACAGCGGCTCCATGTCAGATAGCTTGTCGATGAAGTTGTGGTCCCTGCTAAGGCCAGGCGTACCCAACCCCATTCTGATGTTGTTGAGGAGCAAGAACCACAGGACCCTTGTATGGAGCAGAGAGCCAGTATCAGCGCCGCTATTCCTTTTGGTGAACTGGCAAGCACCAGCGGCCTAGAACATCCTGGTCGTTCATCCAGCACTGCAGTATCACATGGTGACGTGGCGATTCCCATAAGTGCAGTTCAATCTGGCGAGGTGGCAAGCACAAGTAGTGTCCCGCTGCCACCAAGAAGAAGACAAAGACAGGCCCGTCGTGCCCATAGTGCCCTTCCTGCAGAATTTGCCTATCCTGATTGGGTCCCCACCACTTCTGCAGAACCCGTATTTCCCCCATTTACTGGCCAACCCGGTATTCAGGTGGAAGATCTCTATAGATCTATTGTGGACCAGAGTAATTTATATGCTGGTAATTACATTGCTGCTAATCCCCAGTCCGTCCTTGCCAGAGATTGGAAACCACTTACGGTTTTCGAATTTAAGACCTTTCTGGGCCTTTGCCTCAACATGGGCATACATCAATTTCCTAAGTTACGGACTTATTGGTCTTATATGACCATATGCCCGTGTTCTCTGCTTCCGTGGCCAGGAGAAGATACAAGGCGATCCTGCGGTTCTTGCATTTCAATGACAATTAACTTTGTCGACCATGTGGAGACCCTGAATACGACCGGCTCTACAAAATTCAGCCCCTCATAAACCACTTCAACAAATGTTTTTCAGCCTTGTATACTCCCCATCAAGTTGTCTGCGTTGATGAGTCCTTATTTAAATGTTCTGTCCGCTTGTCTTTCAAGCAGTAACTTCCCAGCAAGCATGCCAGATACAGGGTCAAGCTCTATAAGCTCTGTGACAGGTACACAGGCTATACATGGAGATTTATGGTTTATGAGGGAAAAGATAGTCAGGTAGAGCCGGAGGACTGCCCATATTGCATAGGGAGCGCTGGCAAGATTGTGTGGGACTTGGTGTCACCCTTATTCGGAAAGGAGTACCACTTATATGTGGACAATTATTACACAAGCGTGCCACTTTTTAGTCACTTGTTTGATCATCAGATTGGAGCATGTGGCAACCTAATCACCGGGGCTTTCCCCAGTGGCTTGTAGATTCCCATCTTAGGCTGGGGGAGAGAGCCTGCTCAAGGTAAATTAATTTTCTCGCTGTGAAGTGGCGGGACAATAATAATATTTTCGTTCTTACCACCCTTTACGCAGACACGACAGTACAAATTCGTACGGCGGCTGGTGTCGTACGGCGGCTGGTGTTGTGGAGAAACCCCTCTGTGTCCAGCAATATAACAAAAATATGGGAGGGGTGGACCTCAACGACCAGTTAATGGCGCCGTATCCATACAAAGAATAGGTGCGCAATTCCCAAGCAATTGCAAGTACAAGTGACGAATGCTAATTGAAATAATGTGAGCGTGTGATATACACATAAAAAGTTTGTAAACCAAAGGAAGTCCCAAAAAAACAATGTGTGTACGCTGTCATAAATGAATATATTATATATATTAATCAAGTGAAAAACGTCCCATAACATATATCCGTGTGAGATAAGATAAGTGGGTTCTGATGACAGAATAATATCCAGAAATCAGTTCAATGATCACTGCACATTTCAGCACGGTATCTGGAAGCAGTTTGATTCTTATTTCTCAGCCCAAAGGGAATGAAAATACTGACTCTTACCGCAAAAGTTGGACCCCGGTTTTAAGGAGGTCAAAACAGCGTGTGCATCAGCCTGCCGACCCTGGTAGGAATTCACTCAACTCAGGGAGGGGTGCTTCAATCTTGCAAAGGAAGAGGAGGCCTTCAGCTATCTCTTCAGGCTGGACCATGCAGACAAATGGTAATCAAATTCACTTGGGATGATACCAGATACTGAATACTGATTCAGTTCACTCAATGGAAAGAAAAAAGGGGACAAATCCTCATCGTGCAGTATGTCCAAAAAAAGTCATTTATTAAAAATCATAAAAAATTCACAGCAGATAAAAAATCAAGAAAATATCTCACAGCAGGTCAAACAATCCACAGCAACAATATTTCTTTTTTTACCAAAAAACACACAAAAAATATATATATATAAAAAATTCATATATATAAAAAACAGCCAAGGATCAAACCTTATGGGCTGTATGTATGAGTGTGATGGCGTTAGAATTGCTCCACCCGACTAGTTTCCCCAAAACTGGCTTCAACTGGGAACGGAGGCTGATTTCCCACTCCAGCACATCACACTTAAATACTTCCTGGGCAGTCGTGACACCGGAATGGAGATTGTTCAGTCCCTCCTCTGGGGTCACCAAACAATCAAAATCAGATTACAAAAAAATAGTACAAATACATTATAAATAGACCTATGGTATCTTAAAACAATACAATGGGCCAGATTCACATAGAGATACGACGGTGTATCTCCTGATACGACCGGCACAACTCAGAGATACGACGGTGTATCTATGCGACTGATTCATAGAATCAGTTACGCATAGATATGCCTAAGATCCGACAGGTGTAACTGTGTTACACTGTCGGATCTTAGGCTGCAATTCCCGGCCGGCCGCTAGGTGGCGATTCGCTTTATTTACGCGACGATTATGCAAATGAGGAGATACGCCGATTCCGAAACGAACGACCGCCCGGCGCTTTTTTTTTACGTCGTTTGCGTTCTGCTTTTTCCGGCGTATAGTTACCCCTGCTTCTATGAGCCAATGTTAAGTATGGCCGTCGTTCCCGCAACGAAATTTGAATTTTTTACGTCGTTGCGACGTCATTTGGAGCAATGTACTCTGTGAAAATTTCCGGACGGCGCATGCGCTATTCGATCGGCGCGGGAACCCGCCTGATTTTAATAGTACACTCCCCCTAGCCGCGGAATTTTAATTCCGCCAGGGGATTTAAGATACGCCGCCACAAGTTTTGAGGTAAGTGCTTTGTGAATTACCCACTTGCCTCAAAAACTTGCGGCGGCAGATCTTAAATCACATAGGTTACGCGGATCTAAAGATCCGCTAACCTATGTGAATCTGGCCCAATATGTATATGCGGTGAAGCATCTGGAATGAAAAATTTGTTAAAAAAACATATTTTTTTTTTATATATAAAAAAAACCCTCCCCCATCCATACGGGCAGGAAGAGGAATGATTCATAAAAGATGCTTTAAATATCCTGCAACACACAAATATTTGGACAGAAAAAAAGGACCAACTATACAAAAGTTGGAAATCATAATTGTACCCAAAAAAATATATAAAAAAATATATAAAAAATAAAAATCAGGAATTGTGTCAGAAGGAAGGAAAAAAGGCATGTTTAGCTATTGTCAAGCTTAGCTTGTTTAGCTATTGTCAATGTAGTAATTAACATCCCATTTCACATTTAAGCCAAAAAGTCAGAAACATTGGAGGTCGTATATCCAACGAGTTTCACGTTGGGATATATGTCTAACCATGTTATCTCCTCTCCAATTAGGGGTGTATCATATTGCCCGTAAGGTGAGACGCTGGTACAAAAAGGTGTCTCTTATTTCAATGGCTTTACTGAATGCTCATGTCATATACAGAGCTTCAGGACGGACTGGATCCTTCCTTAAATTCGAGGATGTGATCATCTTAGAACTCCTGTATCCAGGCGGTTCTGCACCTCACCATTCCCAACCAAATGCAGTAAGCCGACTGCATAAGAGGCATTTTCCGTTTCTCCTCGAGAGTACCCCTACCCAACGAGCCCCCTAAAAAAAATGTCTTGTCTGTAGCAAGCAGGGATATAGGCATGACACCCGTTATTATTGTCCTGCCTGTCCTGGCAATCCTGGTCTCTGCATTGGTATGTGTGTTTACGCTTCCACACACAAGTGAAGTTTTAGCGTAGGGTAAAGCATTTCAGAGGCTAGGCACACTTACACAGGGTCTCCCAAGATGCCATCGCATTTTGAGAGACCCAAACCTGGAACCGAAAAGTTGAACAGTTACAGTTACAAAAAAAAGTGTTAACAAAAAAAGTAAAAAATAAAAACACAAAAAAATATATAAAAAACAAAAATAGTTGTTGTTTATTGTTCTCTCCCTCTCTATTCTCTCTCTATTGTTCTGCTCTTTTTTACTGTATTCTATTCTTCAATGTTTTATTGTTATTATGTTTTATCATGCTTGCTTTTCTGGTATGTAATGTACTTTACTGTTTTCAGGTACGCCATTCAGCTGTTGCGCGTATTTATTTATCTTGACATCAACAGCGTTTGCTCCCACAATATATAAAGCCGTGACTCCAGTGCTGTAGGAGGTGATTTCACCACCACAGTTAAAAAAAGAGCATATATGCCGAAGCATGGGGGCATTAGGGGCGGAGGAGCGATTTTGCTCCTAATCCCGCATACATACGGTCGACATTCCAAAGGAGGCTTGCCCATGGAAAAGTCTGACCGTGTGTATGCAGCATAACTTTTTATGGCGTGTACATACGGTCGAAATTCCGACGGAGGCTTGCTCGTGGAAAAGTCCGACCGTGTGTACGCGGCATAACTTTTTTGCGGGAGGATGCCCCCATGCTTCGGCAAATACATATTTTAGGCATAGGTTGCATTAAAAAATGTTTTATTTTTTACTATGTTTTTTTTGGTATTTGCTTTGCAGGTATGGTATGATCTTACTGTTATACTGTAATGTTACTTTGTTTTAATGTTAACCATCATTTGCTTAGCAGGTACACCATTCAGTTGTAGCGTGGATTTATTTAGCTTGACAGCAACAGTGTTTGCTCCCACGAAACATAAAGCCGTGACTCCAACGCTGTAGGAGGTGATTTCACCACCACAGTTAAAAAAAGAGCATATATGCCGAAGCATGGGGGCATTAGGGGCGGAGGAGCGATTTTTGCTCCTAATGCCGTGTACATACGGTCGACATTCCGATGGAGGCTTGCCGTGGAAAAGTCAGACCGTGTGCATGTGCCATAACTTTTTATGCCGCCTACATACGGTCAAGATTCTGATGGAGGCTTGCCCGTAGAAAAGTCAGACCGTGTGTGTGCGCGGCATAACTTTTTTTGCGGGAAGATGCCCCCATGCTTCGGCATATATAAATGGTGCATGTATGCCCATCATTAGAAGTGGGTGGATGAAGGGAGGTATTCTAATGGTGGGCATACCAACAGGCTGCATGAAAAAAAAGATTACAATACATGTCCAACAAGAACCATCAACGTACTGGTATGTTGCTGGATTTGAATGGTTATACCAGAATGATGCCTGCGGGTTTAGGTATCATCTTGGTATCATTCTTTTCAGCCAGCAGTCGGCTTTCATGTAAAAGCAATCCTAGCAGCTAATTAGCCTCTAGACTGCTTTTTTAAGCAGTGGGAGGGAATATCCCCCCCCGGACTCAGGAACTTGGAGCAACCGAAAGCGTGTCCCCCCAAAGCGTAGCCTTCCAGAAGTATCACCCATGGACTTTGGGGAAACCCCGGATACAACTAGGGAAACTGTACCTAATGAAGAGATCCCACCCTCACTTGCTTAGCCTTTGGTTCGGAAGTCACCGAACTCCTGTGTAATGCCCAGAATGGGAGGTTCCCGGTCTTTGCCTAAACTTGCCCGCTTACATCGAGTACTGATGAGAAGGGTGGCTACCGAGTACAGCTTGGAGTTCATCTATGTACCTAAGGAACTCATGATGGAAATTGAAGCTCGCCGTGAGCAATGGTACATGGAGGCTTTTTGGGATTATTTGAAAGTGCCCAAGCCATTTAGGAACCTGGATCGCTCTTTTATAATGGCTGATCGATTCCAGAGGTGTAGAGGGTACTCTTACCGCAACCATTGGACACATCTGTTATATAACAGTGGGTCAGAAGAGCTTAGGGTCTCAGAGACCTGATCATAACAGCAGGATCCCAGTGGTGGCCAAAGATATCTGGAACAATCCTGTGAAGGGTGGTCCACGATGCTGAGACAAGGAAACAGCACTCCTTCCGATGGCAGATGGATATGGGAATAGATCCGTATAAGCTTCAAATGTAACAAGAATGTGGGAAATTAAAAATTAAAAAAGCTCCCAATGGTGCAGGTCATAAAACTAATGTTTTATTGCGTATAATTTTCAGACAGAAAATGAAAAAAATGTAAATAAAATAATCACAAAAGTACATTATAAAAGCAATGTGGGGTGCAGTAATGAAATTCCAACGCGTTTTGACTAAGGAAGTCATCAACAGGGGCCACCAAACTGATAAGAGGCATGGAGGAGGTCAGCTATGAGTAAGGTTTAGAAGAACTGCATTTATTCTCTCTTGAGAGGAGGAGATTAATGGGGGATATGATCAACATGTATAAATAGTTAAGTGGTCCATATGGTGAACTTGGTGTAGAGTTATCCACTTCCAGGTCATTACAGAGGACAAGGGGGCACTCCACCAATCACCAAACATGGAAAGGCTTCTTCACAGTAAGAGCTGTGAAAATGTGGAATAGACTCCCTCAAGAGCTGGTTTTGGTCAGTTCAGTAGATTTTTTACAGAAAGGTTTGGATTCTTTCTTAAATGCACATATTATTACCTGGATACTTATATTTATAGGTAATTTTTTCCAGGGAACTGTCTGTCTTGCCACCGTCGCACTGATAAGTTTGTGGCTTTTTATGGGACTTGGTTATGAAAATGGGTTTGCTTACCTGCCATTTTCTCCCAGCAAAGAATGTGTGTAGGGGCAGGTAAGCAACCCCTGCTCAGTCCTGATCTGACAGCTAGTTGCATCTTTAGTGTGGGTCCCCACGGCCCATATCCCCCATCTGTGCCATTTAAATACAGATACAAACAGAAGTCATGCAGTTAAAGTGATCTGGTCACTTCTTACTACTTACAACAAATTCATTCATAAACGTTATAATGAACAAAATCAAAAGCAGAATAGAGAAACACTTCACCTGAAAATACCACGAACTTTATAAATAAACCTGAACTGTCTATTTATGTAAAAAAAAGTACTCAAATTTTATGCAAAGTTAATCTCCACTTCAGAGATGCATGAGAACAGTGTTTCACAGTTGTGATCCCAGAAATTGAACAGTTATGTGGTGGCTGGGCCCTGGTTTTATTGTCCCCTGGCCACTCACCTGAACTGTCTGAATACAGCAGGAGGGGCCCTTACAGATGCCATTGCTGTGATGCTTTGCTTAGTGGCCAAGGCATCTCAAATAAGGGTGCAGAGTTTGACAGGAAATTCCCACAGTGCAATGCACGCAATTGCGGCATAGTAGTGCACCATATAGGAGTAAATCAGATGTTTTAATGCCTCCTTATCACCTGTCCAAAAGGGGATCGCTCTTCAGAGGACACCACAGGGCACAGAAAGTCTGAAGGAGCCCAAATGCCTTGTACACACGATTGGAATTTCCGATGGAAAAAAGACAGACAGACTTTTTCCATCGGATATTCCGATCGTGTGTAGCCCCATTGCAGTTTTTTCATCGGATATTCAGAGGAATTCCGTTGGAGTTTAGACATAGAACATGTTCTATTTTACTCCGATGGAATTTACGTTGGAATTCCGATATGATTTGGCCGGGCAAAAGCCTGATCATGTGTACAAGGCTTTAGTTATAGGCAAACAGACTAAAAGTGCAACTGTCACAAAATGGTACTTTCAGCCACATGGCTGGAAAATGTACACAAATTTATACTGTACATACTTCAGTGAAGGAAGGCATTGCATTTGTTTCTTTTTGTGGAATATTTTTGACTTGGATATTAATATTTCCATCAGTTTTTCTGTGTGTATGTGTGTATATTTTAGCAAACAAACTCTTCTTACTGTGATATGTTTTGTAATCTGGGAGAACATTGAAGAACACGTGATCACACGCTGTATATGTAGACAGATGAATGTGGACAGAGACCTATAAATCAGCACAGTAACAAGATTTCAATTCAATTTGTTAGCTTTGAGGTGTAGATTCATTTTATCACAAAACAATTTTCTTTCAGTTTTCTCAGGCAGGTCCTCAGCTGGCTTGAAGTCTCAGCATAATAGATTTCTTTTAGTTTCCTGATAATATAGGCTAGAAGTACAGCATCCATATTTTGTTTATCGTACCAATTAAATACATACCTGAGTCACCTGCTAGTTAGATTTCTTATGCTAGCAGTTAGGTTTGCACCTGAAAATAAATTCTGTTGTTTGATCAAGCTTGTGTAATTTTTATACTAGAAAAGCTGCCCTAAAATGCACTATATATCATACATAACAAATCATGTTATATAGACATCAACCACACAGAAATGAGAGAATATATGACTAATAACTTTATTGAATAAACCTGTTTTCATTTATTTAATTCTTAAAAGCATATGTTCAGTGTTGGTACTTGTTAACTAGGTTACATGTATATGTAAATACATTTAAATTACTGTATTTATTGGCGTATAACACTCACTTTTTTAACCTGAAAATAGAGGGTAAACTGTGTCTGCGTGGTATATGCAGGGGGCTGTGGAATTTTTTTTTCCTGAAACTTCCCTTTTAAAGTTAGGGTGCGTGTTATATGCCAGTGCATGTTATACGCCGATAAATACGGTATTATAAAAGTACAAAATTTAGGCCTCTTGTACACGATACACCTGTTTGAGCATCTACTTTTTCAGATGTAATTTCAGGTGTTTTTGTTTGTAAGTATTTAGCGCATTTTTTGCACATTTTCACACACGCCTGCGCAATTTTGCACAAATTTATTTTCGCGGCCTCGATCTGTACAATATGCATATTTGCGCACATTAAGCATAAATTACTGACCAAAAATGGAGATTTTTCAATTTTTTGGTGTTTTTATTGAACCAAGCTTGTTTGTGTGCATAGGCACATTACAATTATTGGTCTGTATTTCAGCTCAGTAAAAAAAAAAAAGCTGTACTGAGCTCTTTCAAGCTGCAAGAGGCCTAAAAGTAGGATGACCAGACTTCTCCGGTTTCAGGGGACAGTCCCTGGATTGAGGACACTGTCCCCAGACCAAGTCTGTCCCTGGTTTTGTCCCCGGATTGGATTTGAACAGGGGTTGGGGCGATTTCAAAGACAGTCAGTGCAAAATAAAAAAAAATACAATTCTGAATTACACCCCCCCACTCCGCTGCTCCTACTATCTTAGGGGGTCTATATTTTCCATTATCTGTGTCCCTTTCTGATGATCATGTGCTGGTCGGAGCGGAGGGACTATTTCTTCAGTTTCGGGTGCATGCCCATTCAGCTCCGCTCGCATGTTCTTCTGCCTTGGCTCAAGTCCCAGCCAGCCACCTGCCTGCTTATTTCCTTGCCTTCCCTGGCGGAGTGATCTTCCTCCGTTCCCCACCCAGTAGTAGCCGGGGCCCGGAGAGTGAGACTTGACAGGCTGTGAGGCGGGCGGCGACGGGCAGAGAGTCGCAGATTGCCGCCATTACTAGTATAAAAAAAAATATGTCCCCGGATTTCATTTTAAAAATCAGGTCACCTTACCTAAAAGTGTAACTAAACACATTACCAAGCTCTCAAAATTGTCAACTGTCAATATGGCAATAAAATCAATCCAAGTCGGGTTGCATATAATTAGCCTAAATACCAAATTTTCTTTCTTTTGTGCTGCAGTCATGCGATGCTGTTTACTACACTGTGAAATAGGTGGGTGGAACAAGCAGTGAACTCCTAAAGCAGCCTGCAGATATCACAATTTAGGAGCTTGCCCAGGTTTCCAGCGGACAAATGTTTCTTAGCATGCTAAGAAACATGTCCGCTGGAATCCTGTCCGTCGGACATGTTCGGTCGTCTGTACGACTTAACGGACATGTCCGCTCGGCCGAAAGCCCTCGCATGAGTCGAAGTGATTCGACGCATGCGCGGAAGCATTGACCTTCCAGGGTCGCGCACATCGCCGCGCCATCGTCGTGGCGACGGCGCGGCCACGTCACCGCGTATCCTGTCCGCGCGGATTTCGGTTTGATGGTGTGTACAACCATCAGACCAAAATCTCCGAGCGAACATGTCCGATGAAAACGGTCCGCGGACCGTTTTCATCGGACATGTCCCCTCGTGTGTACGAGGCCTAATAGTTGAGACAGACAGCCACAATAGAACAATAGAATACAGTCACACCCCAAACTATCACAGCAAAAAGTACACAACAGCATGAGACAACACATAACATATACATATATACAACATTGAGTCTGACTAGCACAGATTAAAGTGGGGTTCTCATTCACCCTGTGCCCCTATTAGAGACACAGGGTGATGTAAACATAAGAGGGTTCGGGGAAGCTGGACACAGACCCTCCAGAGCTCTCCAAGGCAAGCTGAGTTGCACAAACCACCCACCCAAAGTGACACCTTTTACAATGACTTTTACAATAACTTTTACAATAACTGTACACCAAGTTCACTATATGTACCACTTATGTATTTATACTTGTTGATCAGATCCCCTTAATCTCCTCTTCTCAATAGAGAATAAATGTGGTTCCTTTAATCTTTCCTCATAACTGAGCTCCCTAATGCCTCTTATCATTATTTCTGCACTTCTCTTGCACTTTCTCCACATCCCAAATATCCTTTTCTTTTTGAACTGGTTGACAAAACTGTGGTGCATATTCTAGATTAGGTATTGTATTTTTAATTATATGTTTTTTGAGTTTTTAAGTCAGTACAAAGACAATCATGATATAAACAGAAGTCACAAATATGCAAACTATTGTCAGAATGGAAATATCAGGAAATTAGAGTGGTTCATAAGCATAATAACATAACACAAATTGAATAACATTGCACCATAATGCAATAGGACAAGCAAGACTGTAATTGGTAGATAAATAATCAGTAACTCCCAATAGTGAGCACATAACAAATTAAGAAAGAAAGAAAAAAGAAAAGGGGGGGTTATTTGGCCACCAGTTAAAGTGCCTTGAGGCAATTTAGTTTGCGTTTTTATCGCTATATAAGTTGCACATTCATTCATTTGAAGGGGAAAGACCATGAAACTCTAGGCATAAAAGAGTGTTAATTAGGAGGTGTACATAAAACAAACATAAGAGATATTTAGTTAGATATCTATAGAGGTGTTACTAGGACAATACTCTGAGCTATCCAAAATGTCCCACATTTTGGAAAATCTCGCCATCGAATCTTTGGCTAAAGCAGCTAAATTCTCCCTCTTGTGAATATCTTCAATAGTGGACAATAACTGAATATGGGTAGGGGGAGAAGTAGATAGCCAACTACACAGTATAACTCATGTGGCTGCTAATAAGACATAAGCCATTAGCTTATTCTCATGTTTGGAGATTCCTGGGAAAGACAGACCTAGCAAATAATGGATATGGAGTAAAGGTATATCCATACACAAAATATTTTGCAGTAGAATCTGAACATAACACCAAAAAGGTTTAAGAAAAGCACATTCCCTGAAAATATGGTAATGGTTACCAATAGGGATGAGCCAAACACCCCCCGTTCGGTTCGCACTACAACCTTCGAAATGGAGCGAACGTTCGCGCGAACTTTAGAACCCCATCGTGGTGATCGTTGTTGCGGGGTGTCAGTCTGACACCCCGCAACACCGATCTCGGTAAAGAGTCTCTCACGGAGACTCTTTACCACGTGATCAGCCGTGTCCAACCACGGCTGATCACGATGTAAACAGGAAGAGCCGTTGATGGCTCTTCCTCACTCGCGTCTGACAGACGCGAGTAGAGGAAAGCCGATCGGCGGCTCTCCTGACAGGGGGGGGGTCGCGCTGATTGTTTATCAGCGCAGCCCCCCCTCGGATCGCCACATGGACCACCAGGGAAGCCCACCCTGGACCACCAGGGAAGGGCAGGAAGAAAAAAAAAACGGGGCAAAAAAAAATAAGTCTAAAAAAAAAAAAAGTTTGAAAAATAAAATAAGTCTGGAAAAAAAAATAAAGATGCCAATCAGTGCCCACAAATGGGCACTGACTGGCAACAAAAGGAAAACAGTGCCGCCCCACAGTGTCCATCAGTGCCGCCCCACAGTGTCCATCAGTGCCGCCCCACAGTGTCCATCAGTGCCACCCCACAGTGCCCATCTGTGCCACCCCACAGTGCCCATCTGTGCCACCCCACAGTGCCCATCAGTGCCGCCCATGAGTGCCCATCAGTGCCGCCTATGTGTGCCCATCAGTGCCGCATATGTGTGCCCATCAGTGCCGCCTATGTGTGCCCATCAGTGCCGCCTATGTGTGCCCATCAGTGCTGCCTATGAGTGCCCATCAGTGCTGCCTATGAGCGCCCATCAGTGCCGCATACCAGCGCCGCCAATCAGTGCCACCTCATCTGTGCCCGTCAGTACTACCTCATCGATGTCCATCAGTGCCATCTCATCTGTGCCCATCAGTGCCGCCATATCAGTGCCCATAATTGAAAGAGAAAACGTACTTATTTACAAAAAAATTTACAGAAAAAAATAAAAACGTAATTTTTTTTCAAAATTTCCAGTCTTTTTTTAGTTGTTGCGCAAAAAAAAAAAATCGCAGAGGTGATCAAATACCACCAAAAGAAAGCTCTATTTGTGGGGAAAAAAGGACGCCAATTTTGTTTGGGTACAGTGTAGCACGACCGCGCAATTGCCATTCAAAGTGCAACAGTGCTAAAAGCTGAAAATTGGCTTGGGCGGGAAGGTGTATACGTGCCCTGTATTGAAGTGGTTAAAGGCTAATATGCAAGTTACTGTCATAAAAAGGGTTTGAGGTATTAATGGAAAAAAAAGTTTTAAAAAACAGTGATTTTAATGATGCTTAAAGTGAAAAAAAATGAAAAATTCCTTTAAATATCATCCCTGCTGGGTGTCTATACTGTAGTATACCTGTGAAGTGGCACTTGTTTAGAACTGTCCCTGCACAAAATTACATTACTATAAGAAAAAAGTCATTTAAAACTGCTTTCAGTGTTAATGTAATGTCTGGTCCCTGAAATATGGAAATCATTGAAAAAAATAGCATGGGGTTCCCCCCTCCCCCCAGGTCATTTCCAGACCCTTTGGCCCTATATACATTGAACAGCAGTATACAGGCGATGCAAACAAGACAGGGACTGTAGGTTTTTTATTAAGTAGAATCTGTTTGTCATTTTGAACTGGTACTTTTTTAAAGTGTAGCTCCAGCCAAAAAATCTATTTTTAAGCTTTTTGGAAAACATAGAGAAGGGTTATCACCCCTGTAACATTTGTTTTGCTGTCTGTGCGCATCTGTTCAAAAGATTGCACCTCACGTTCTGTCCCAATGACAAATGTTTTTTTTGTGAAACAAGGATTGGTGATAAAGCATCTTACAGAAGAGAATTTCCCTTCCTAGGGGTAGATATCCTCTCACTTCCTGTTGTCTCCTTCCATTTGCAAGTAGGAGTCGTTTGTAAGTTGGATGTTTGAAAGCAGGGGCCTGCCTTATATACTCTGCAGAAATTTGGGCCCTAGGTGTTGGTGTTGCCACAACACTGTAAGCCCTCACAGTTAGTCTTGGTGGGCGCTGGAACACCCTGCTGTGTGAACTATTATATCAAGATTTGTAATTACACCACGTGAAAATACTTGCAGAATGATCCCCTGCCTGTGGTATTAATATGAGCAGATCTCTGCCTGTAGGAATTAATATTAGAAACACCAGCAAATCTATTGACGTAGCTTTAGGTGCACACTGTGCAGAGGACACAGGCAGTACATCATGTGAAAATACTGCAGCTAGCACAATCACCTGCCTGCCTGTCAGTATATTAGGAAGCGTGGATCTAGCTAAACTCAATACAGTGTATAAATATATATACAACACCTGGGATGCATATATATCCTCTACACACTGTAACTATAACTGACTAGTCTGCCTGCCTGCTCTATCTAACTCCAAAAAATGACACACTCTCTCTCTGTCTCTCTCTGTAAACCACTGAAACACACTACACAAGGCCGACTTCCAGGCGGCCTTATATAGTGTGGGGCATGTACTAAACCCCCTGAGCCATAATTGGCCAAAGCCGCTTTGGCCAATTATGGCTCTCCATTTTTTGCAAGCTGTGATTGGCCAAGCATGCGGGTCATAGTGCATTCTTGGCCAATCATCACCCAGCAATGCACTGTGATGCCTCAGTGAATTATGGGCCGTGACACGCCACTCGAATTTGGTGCGAACGACCCTGTAACGTTCGTATTTCGACGAACGGTCAAACATACGATGTTCAAGACGAACATGAGTTCGATTTGAACACAAAGCTCATCCCTAGTTACCAATATCACTAAGACATCTCCAGCATTGTCTCAAGACATTAGGTTCACAAGCGTTAAGAATATCAGGGGCCCTATAACATAAGAACCTTGAAGGTCGTTTCTCTCTCTGCATCACACAGTGTTAAGCTGGTAAGATAGCGCAGGGGGCTAATGCTCCTTTGCAGCAGTCTGTGATTGCCTGTGTCCCAAGAGTTGCAGGTTCAATCCCAGCGGGGTCCACTCAGCCTTTCATCCTTCAGAGGTCGGTAAAATGAGTAACATTGAGTTGGGTAATAATGACAGCGCGCTTAGACACAGCGGCAACACTGTAATTGGCGCTATGTAAGTGTAAACATTATTAGTGTTAGTCTGCAGGTGAAGTTCCATTTTTTATCCCCACAAATAGGTTTGTGAAGGTTACTGGATCATTTACTACATGCATGGCTGCACTCAGTCAGTAAATTTGACTCATGGAGTAGTCCATAAATAGAGGAGATTAAATGAGGGTTGTAAGGACCTGTAGCACATATACATTCAAAACTAGATGGTTTGTCTAATGATAAGAAAGGAGAATTAGAATGAAAGAATGCTTAATTTGTAAATAAAAATAAAGCAGGTGTTTCAGGGATATCCTATTTAGCTTGAAGTTGCGTAAAGGAGAGAAATTTACGAGTGGCAGGATTCACCAAGTGATGAAGTTAGAAAACTTACGCTTTAGTTCAAGGAAGCATATGAGCATTCAATAAGCTATCAGGTATTTCCAGATTGAAAAGTACATTCAAAGACAGAGGGCATGGAGAAGAGAGAGAGAACCTGTTACAGCAATATTTACAAATAGATAAAGTAAAAAGCATTGGGCTAAACACAAATTCCTCAGTTCAGACATAAGTTTTGTGAGAGCTGACCCTAACATAGCACAGGAATGTACAGAACTAGTGATCCCTATTTTGATTTCAGACCATCTGTTTGGAGGATAAAGAGATAACAGTATGCAAATGGGTGGCACAATAATATTTACATATATCTGGAGCTCCTAAGCCCCCTCTAGATTGCAGTGCCAGCATAACAAAACTAGCAATACGGTGAGAAGTGTTTTGCCAAATAAAGTTAAGAAAACTTTTCTGAGTCAGTTTCAATTGTGGTAGTGGAACAGGTACAGGACGAGTTGCAAGAAAATATAATAATTTTGGGAGTATAGACATTTTGATCACATTAATTCTCCTTATGAGTGAGAGACAAAAGGTCCAATGTTTTAACAAGCGGTTTATTTCTGAGAATAGGGGAGGAAAGTTGGCTTGGTGAAGAGTTGAATACGGAGGGATTAGATAGACTCTTAAATATTTGAGAGTACGGGAACTCCAATGGTAATGAAAGTCCTATTGTAGTACGGAAAGGAGGGGTGGGGAATATTAATAGGGAGGGCCTCTGTTTTGGTAGTGTTTATTTTAAAACCCGAGAACCAAAAGAGGCCAACATTTTTTGTAGGGTGGGAAAACAAGGGAGGGGGTGTGTCAGTGTTAATAGCATATCATCAGCATAAAGGGATCATTTATATTCCTGTTGACCCAGAAAAAAAAAACTAAGGGTGTGAGTGAATGGCAGCAGGAACAAGCTCTAAACTAAGAATTAAAATTAGCAGTGAAAGATGGCATCCCTGTTTGATGCCATTGCTCAGTGGGAAAGAATGTGACAAGAAGGAGGTCAGTTGTATTTGGGATGTAGAGTAAAGGGCTTGCAAAGCTTGAAGAAAAGGACCTGAGAAATCATAATAGGAGAGGACAGTGAACATATAAGGCCAATGAAGTTTATTAAATGTTTTTGGGGCATCTAAACTCAGGATAAGTGCAGTTGGATTTGTTCTGTTTAGGAGGTCAATGAGGCCAATGATATGTCTAGTATTATCCCCTGCTTATCTAGAAGGTACAAATCCCATCTGGTCTCTGTGGACTAGGGACGGGAGTAGTTGTGCTAACCTACATGCAAAAATGTTGGTAAAAATGTTATAGTCTGAATTTAGTAACGATATAGGGTAATAATTATCTGGAACCAATAGGTCCTTACCCAGTTTCGGGATAACTGTAATGAAGGCATATACAAATTGAGAATAAGTATAATGACCACTGAACTAAATAAGTGTCCAAAATAAGCAGTGCATAATTAAAAAATTCCAAACAGTGGGCCAGATTCACAGAGACTTACGACGGCGTATCTTCAGATACGCCGTCGTAAGTCCGATTGGGCCGCATCGTATCTATGCGCCTGATTCTTAGAATCAGTTATGCATAGATTTCCCTAAGATCCGACCGGCGTAAGTCTCTTACACCGTTGTATCTTAGGCTGCATATTTACGCTGGCCGCTAGGTAGCGCTTCTGTCGATTTCAGCGTAGAATATGCAAATTAGGTAGATACACCGATTCACAAACATAGGTCCGCCTGGCGCATTTTTTTACGTTGTTTACGTTAGGCTTTTCCCGGCGTAAAGTTACCCCTGGGTCTATGAGGTGCAGCCAATGTTAAGTATGGTCGTCGTTCCCGCGACAAAATTTGAATTTTTTACGTAGTTTGTGTAAGTCATTTGCGAATAGGGCTGGACGTAATTTCATGTCGAAAGCATGACGATTTGCCGACGTCATTTGAAGCATGCACACTGGGATATGTCCACGAACGTCAAAAACGTGGGGTCACTACTATTTTACATAGTACACGCCCCCAGCCAGCCTATTTTGAATTAGGCTGGCTTACAGAGGCCCAGTTACACTGCACTGCCGTAAGTTTAAGCGCAAGTACTATGTGAATACACAACTTGCAGCTCAAACTTACAGCGGCTTAGTGTATCTGAGATACGCTGCGCCCGCCTAAAGATAGGCGATTATACCTGAATCTGGGCCAGTGTATATATACAGTATGGCCCAGATTCTTGTAGGGCGGAGTAAATGTAAGCGGGCGTAGCGTATCATAGTTACGCTACGCCGCCACAACTTAGAGAGGCAAGTGCTGTATTCACAAAGCACTTGCGTCCAAAGTTATGGCGCCGTAGCGTAAATGTGCCGGCGTAAGCGCGCCTAAATCAAATGAGGAACAGGGGGGCATGTTTTATGTAAACTAATCATGACCCCACGTAAATGACGCTTTTTTCGAACGGCGCATGCGTGCGCATGCTCAGTATCACGTTGAATTTTCAAATTAAATTACGCCCGCTCAATGCCTAGTCGACGTGAACATAACTTACGTCCAGCCCCATTCACGGACGACTTACGCAAACGATGTAAAATACGACGCTGTTCGTACGTTTCCGACGTCCATACCTAACATGACTTACCCCTGCTTTATGAGGGGTAACTTTACGCCGTCTTACGTAATACGCCGGGCGCACGTATGTTCGTGAATCGGCGTATCTAGCTAATTAGCATATTCAATGCGGAAATATACAGAAGTGCCACCTAGCGGCCAGCGTAAATATGCACCCTAAGATACAACGGTGTAGGAGACTTACGCCGCTCATATCTAGGCAACTGTGAGGCGTATCTAATTCTATGAATCAGGCGCCGAGTTGCGACGGGCCGCACTCAGTGTTACGACGGCGTATCTGAAGATACTCCGGCGTAACTCCTTTGAGAATCCGGGCGCTAGTGTATATATCTATTGTCTCTGTCAAGCAGATTTATCTGTAATACAAATGAAAGTATTAAAAATTATATATAGAACCTGTGAAAGTGATAGTGAAAAAAGTGGTTTAAACATAAAGTTCATAAATAATATGTGTTCCTTGGATCTTCAAATCTTCCACCACACCAAAGTGTTCAGTGAATCCTTCTACCACCCAATAAAACACTCACCAGAACGATATGCCTAAGGCCCCGTACACACGACCAAACATGTCTGCTGAAACTGGTCCGCGGGCCAGTTTCAGCAGACATGTTCGGTCGTGTGTAGTTACAGTAGGTGTTTGTGATATTGTGCTTTTAGCACGACAGCGTCGCGCTGATACTCGGCGACAGGGTGCCGAGATCTCACCGACATCTCACACTCACTGGAATAGTGACAGCACATCCCAGCAAGCGCGTCATAGAAGCGACGGGAGATCCGACTTGGATTCCCGCCAATTCTACACGTGTGCGGCGTTTGTTATGAATCCTGAGGGGGAAGTCCCCGCCGGATTTTAAATAAAAATCCGGCATGGGTCCCCCCCTCAGGAGCATACCGGGCCCTTAGGTCTGTTATGGGTTGTAAGGAGAGCCCCCCTACAATCCATACCAGACCCGTATCCAAAGCACGCTACCCGGCCAGCCAGGAAGGGAGTGGGGACGAGCGAGCGCCCCCCCCCCTCCTGAGCCGTACCAGGCTGCATGCCCTCAACATGGGGGGGTTGGGTGCTCTGGGGCAGGGGGGCGCACTGCGGCCCCCCCACCTCAGAGCACCCTGTCCCCATGTTGATGAGGACAGGGCCCCTTCCCGACAACCCTGGCCGTTGGTTGTCGGGGTATGCGGGCGGGAGGCTTATCGGAATCTGGGAGCCCCCTTTAATAAGGGGGCCCCCAGATACCGGCCCCCCCACCCTAAGTGAATGAGTATGGGGTACATCGTACCCCTACCCATTCACCTGCAAGAAAAGTGGTAAAAACACAAATAAACCACACAGTGTATTAAAATATTTTATTTTTCTGCTCCGGAGGCCGCCCCCTGTCTTCTTTATTAGCTCTTTTACCAGGGGGGGGCTTCTTCTTTGACGTCTTCGGGTGGGTGGGGGCCGCCGTCTGGTTCTCTTCCACCGCCGGGGGGGTGGCTTTTAAAAAAGCCCCCACCCCCCCGGCGGGTTTCCTCCGGCGTCTTCGGCGGGGCTCTTCTTCTTCCGCTATCCCGACGGGTCTTCTCCGCTATCCGGGGGGTCTCGCCGCTCTCCGCTGTTGACTCGTCGCACACCGGTTCTTCGTCTCGCAGTCCGGTCCCTTCTTCCGTGCTGTACGTCTTCTTCCGTGCTGTGAGTTCTTCTTCCGCGCTGTGACGTCATGTTCTTCACTTCTCTTCTTCTCCCGATGTTGACTCGCCGGTCCTCCTCGCTGAAATGACGGATGCGCGCCTTGCATCGGACCTATATAGGCCTCACAGTCCCATCATGCTCTGTACCTACCCATGTGATACCTACCCACGTGGGTACTGTAGGTATCACATGGGTAGGTACAGAGCATGATGGGACTGTGAGGCCTATATAGGTCCGATGCAAGGCGCGCATCCGTCATTTCAGCGAGGAGGACCGGCGAGTCAACATCGGGAGAAGAAGAGAAGTGAAGAACATGACGTCACAGCGCGGAAGAAGAACTCACAGCACGGAAGAAGACGTACAGCACGGAAGAAGGGACCGGACTGCGAGACGAAGAACCGGTGTGCGATGAGTCAACAGCGGAGAGCGGCGAGACCCCCCGGATAGCGGAGAAGACCCGTCGGGATAGCGGAAGAAGAAGAGCCCCCGCCGAAGACGCCGGAGGAAACCCGCCGGGGGGGTGGGGGCTTTTTTAAAAGCCACCCCCCCCGGCGGTGGAAGAGAACCAGACGGCGGCCCCCACCCACCCGAAGACGTCAAAGAAGAAGCCCCCCCTGGTAAAAGAGCTAATAAAGAAGACAGGGGGCGGCCTCCGGAGCAGAAAAATAAAATATTTTAATACACTGTGTGGTTTATTTGTGTTTTTACCACTTTTCTTGCAGGTGAATGGGTAGGGGTACGATGTACCCCATACTCATTCACTTAGGGTGGGGGGGCCGGTATCTGGGGGCCCCCTTATTAAAGGGGGCTCCCAGATTCCGATAAGCCTCCCGCCCGCATACCCCGACAACCAACGGCCAGGGTTGTCGGGAAGGGGCCCTGTCCTCATCAACATGGGGACAGGGTGCTCTGAGGTGGGGGGGCCGCAGTGCGCCCCCCTGCCCCAGAGCACCCAACCCCCCCATGTTGAGAGCATGCAGCCTGGTACGGCTCAGGAGGGGGGGGGGCGCTCGCTCGTCCCCACTCCCTTCCTGGCTGGCCGGGTAGCGTGCTTTGGATACGGGTCTGGTATGGATTGTAGGGGGACCCCCTACGCCGTTTTTTTCGGCGTAGGGGGGCTCTCCTTACAACCCATAACAGACCTAAGGGCCCGGTATGCTCCTGAGGGGGGGACCCATGCCGGATTTTTATTTAAAATCCGGCGGGGACTTCCCCCTCAGGATTCATAACAAACGCCGCACACGTGTAGAATTGGCGGGAATCCAAGTCGGATCTCCCGTCGCTTCTATGACGGCTCTGTCTCCATCGCGGCAAGCCAGCTCGGCGCTGGCTCCCGCGATGGGGCTCGTAGGTGCTCAATCTCGCCGAGAAAGAGAGCGAGATTGACACAAAATCGGGTTCACCTACTGTACGAGCGTACAGAATTTCACTGTACATTTGCCCGCCGGGCCGTTTTTCAGCAGACATTTATTTCCAAACTTGTTTTAAAACCGTCCGCTGAAATCCTGTCCGAACGGACATGTTTGGTGGTTAGTACACAAAAGCAACGTACAAAAACCCAGCGCATGCTCAGACTAAATGAGGCCACGGGAGCTCTCGTTCAGGTAAAACTCACGTTTGTTTGGGATATGGCACATTCGTCAATAGAAAAATTAATTCTAGCAATAGAACACTGAAGCAAACGACACAATAAACAACAGTTGATGCCGTCGTTTTATTCATTCTTCTCTTGCTAGAAATAACCGTTTATTTTGCTCATGCTATTTCAACTGAGTTGTTCCATACTGAAAAGTGACATTTGTTGCCTGGGATGTAGTAAGATGTTAGCAATCTTTTATAGGCCCGACGTATCATATTTTTTTGGGTCCTCCACATGTATATATTGCTAATTTTTTTGTTTAATGTTTATCTTTGCCACATTTTTTATGTGTTTCTAGTTATGTCACCATTTAGATTTTTGTGTTACCTAATTTTGTAGATTTTGCTTTTGTTTGTATATTTTCCTTGCTTATTTTTAAGGTTGTTTCAATTGTCTACCATGTTGGCACACCAAATGCACCCCCCCCCCACATGACTTTGTGATTTTTTTATATGAAACATTTGATTTGTTTGGAATGTTTGATGCCTAAAGTAATCCCCACAGTATTACAAACAATAGGCACGTTTTTAAATTCAACAAAAAGTCTTTTATTTTGGCAAATCTTAAAAAGTAAATAAAACAGAATGGCAGCACTTGAACAGCTAGCAAAATACATGCAAACTTGCATTTCAAACATGGTGAAGGATAAACTAGCAAACCTCAGGAGGCACACAAACAAAAATTAGAAGCAGCAGCACATAACCAAAGGAACCCAAGCTGTGGTAGTCCAAACAAGATGCCATTTGTGGGGGATCAAATGGAAGGCAGGGAATCAACGTCTCCTCTTCCTTGCAACCTTCCTTCCAGGCTGCCTTCCAGCGGGGTCTTCCCTGGCCCCTTGCAGGTGGGGATGATGTGGCAGCAGGAGGATGGTGTTCAGCAAGCCGGGCCGGGTCACATAGCCCAGTGTCTGTGGTCAGCAGCACCCTCTCCATCCACCAAAGGGCCTGGTTGATCACGCCCTTTGCCAGTTGCTTCTGCTCCTCCGTCCCTTTGTTCAGATCGTGTGCCAGGGAGGCACTGTAGGCCTCAGTGGGGTTGAGGGGGGCCCTCATGATGGCACTCGCCTCCTTAATCATTTTGAGGCTGGCTTCCTCCACTGGCCCCAATTTCTTCTTTCGGCCTGGTGGCCTAATCTGGAGGGGAGGAGCCTGGCTGGTGGTGGTTGTCCTGGGGAGCTGCTGAACGCCACTGGGCCCGGCCTCCTCCTGGCTGCCACTGACCCCTTCGGCCTGGCTGTCAGTGAGGAGAGTCTCTTCTTCCTGTGTAAAAAAAAGGGACATGTTGTAATATATTTCTAAATCTAATCACTCACATTTTCATGCTTGAATGTCCTTTTTTGGGGCTATTTGAAACTTGAACAGACTCTCCCTCTGACCCCTGCAGTTGTCATCCCTGACACCTATTTGTTTGCCCACGACTTTAGAATTTTTTTTCACAGCTTGTCTTTTATTTAACAATATCAAGTCAAGAATCCAACAATAATTAATATTATTCCATAAATAGTTATGAAACTACTATACCTCATCATCGTAGAGGCGCAGATCTGCCTCTCTGTCAGCCAGGCCCTCTTCATCCGACTCTGCAGGACTGTTGTGATCTGGGGAAGTCCCGCTGGAAGGTAGCGTGGAGGGAAGGCTGGGAGTCAGACTTGACATTGATGGCCTGCCCTCCAGTTGATCCCGCAAAAAAGACATCTGGTTGAAATACCATAGCTTGGGTTCCTTTGGTGGTCTTGCTGCTGCTCCAGATCTTAGCTGCTTTTGGTGAGCTTTGTACGCTCTCCTATATGTGCCCCTGAGGTTGGCAAGTTTATCCTTCACCATGTTGGCACTGCATTCTGGCACCCATGTTCTCATGTATGCTGCTAGCTGCTCAAGTGCTGCCGCTCGTAGGTCCTTGTTGTGGTAATTGGCCTGCTTGGAATCCCACAGGATGGGCATTTCTTGAAATTTATCCAGCAAGTGCTGGATAATGTCTTGGGTCTGCAGTAGATCCATTTCCCAATTTTTTTTGGTGTAATTTTAGTCTAGATTACAAAAAGAAAAAGAAACCAAAAACACGATTTAAAAAAGGCTCAGCATTTACATTGATAGAATATGTGGCGAAAAAAGTAGGACCTATATAGAAATACAAACACAGTGTCTCTTGTTTACAAAATGCTGGCCAGCTCTGCCCCATTGGTTGTAGCTAACATTGTTTTTATACATGCCACCCCTTTGGTTCCATTGCAGGAAATAATTGAAATCTAGAACCATACCAAATTCTTACAAATGACAGCATTCATCAAGGCACTATTTCATGTGTAGATATCCTGCCCCTCAGCATTGATTACATGAAATACACTTCCTAATGTCCTCTGTCCAACCACCACAGAACAATACTTGGCCTGATGTGAATACACCCTACATAAATTGGAATGAGGTAGAGCATTTTTCACATCTATATTTTGTGATGTCTACAAAAGCATTTGGCTACTAAAATCTCATTCTGGGATCCAAGAGACATAATAGCTTAATCAAACTGTGCAACCAACAGACCAAACCCCCATCCCATGGCTCTCCATTTTATAGCCCGCTGCTGATCCCATGTTTAAATTTCTTACCTTCCTCTCTCAAATTCCTCGTTTGTCACGCTCGATGAATTACCGAGTAACCTACGTAATCACGTCGTGCGCCTTTTATACACTCCGCGTATGTATGAAACGCCTCCCTCGTCACCTTTGCCATGCCCCTAATCAATTGGAAATGTAAATATGGCGTTAACTGTGTAGGTTCTGGAATCCCGTGAATCTTCTCCGCGTAACCTACGTCAACACGTTGTTTGCATTCGCGACACTCCGCATATGCATGAATCCCCGCCCTCATCTCCGCCCATGACGGGACATTTCCTCGTTTCCACGCCCCTAATCTCTGTGGGAAGGAAAGATGGCGATGTCACACGAGCGGGCACGGAGCTCTCATGGCGCAAGTGAAGGGACAGAGGCAGGACCGTCCCGATCCAGGCCCAAAAGATATAAAGCCACTAATATGGCTTTCGAAGAAATGGTGGAGTTGGTTTACATCATGAGGAGGAAGGACTATGATGGTGAATTTGGGCCCTACAAAACACCTAACCGCAGAAAGTCACACATTATGGACAAGGTGGCGAGGAGAATGAGGAGAATGTTTGGTGTCACCAGGTCCAAGGAGCAACTCAGGAAGCGTTGGTCCGACTTGAAATTGAGGGAACCACATCACATGAAGAGGATCCTAAAAATTCTGCGTAAAAGTAAGTCCATATTATTTAAGGGGGGGGGGGGAAATGTCTGCAAGAATGTGTTGACATGTAGTTTTTGACATCTGCCTCCTTGGCCTGCTTGTACTTTTGAACACGTGTAGATACTGTATTGGGTTTATGTCAAATAACAACCTTTACCAAATATTGTGAAATAGTAACACGTGTAATATGACATCGTTTCGCAGAAATGCGAGGTTAGTCCAGGAACAACACACCTGGACATGGCTGACTGGCCCCAAACTTTGTTTGCAAACATTGTTGAAAAGCTAAATCCCAGAAATTAAATTGAGTGAATGTGACAGGCAAACAAGATTCATTCTCAACAATGCGAATAAAGCATATGTTTTAACATCTGGAAATGCAAAGCACCTGTGTCTCAACAATCAAAGGAGATTTTTTTGGAGGGTCTACGAGAATTAATGTTTTGGGGGGACATCCATGTGTGTCACCTCATAGCAAAAAAGGGGCAGGATCAGAGCTTGGCCTAGAACTCAGCCAAAAAATTAGTATTGCTGAAAGAAGAAACGAACAAAAATCCGAGAAAATGTCTCGTCTAAGCAATGTGTGCAATTTCTGCTATACAATATCTGTGTGCTGATGAGTATACCTTTTGTTTTTTCTTATTTCTTATAGGGGAAAGAAGACGCCAGCAATTGGAGGAAGCAGAGAGGGCCAGACACCCCCAAAATCACACACCTCCGCATGTGGAGGAGGAGGAGGATGTGGAAGGAAGAGAGGAGGATGTGGAAGGAAGAGAGGAGGATGTGGAAGGAAGAGAGGAGGAAGACTTAAATTTGGAGTTAGAATTCAGGGAAGATGAGGCGGAACTGGACGAAGCAGAATTGAGTAATTTTGAAGGGGTATTGATGGATAAAGAAGGAGTTCTTGAAGAAGATGGAGGAGTCGTGGAAGATGAGGGGGAGGTGGTGGAAGAAGGAGCAGTCGTGGAGGATGAGGCTGAGGTGATAGAAGATGGCGAAATTGTGGATGTGGAAATTAGCAGGCCATCAGGTCAGTGTCACCCCAACTTTAATAGGGCCAAAGATATGCAGATAGGCCGGAAACTCTTTACATATTTTGAATGCCAATTTGTTTGTTTTTAGGGGATGAAGATGGTGTAGCACATTTTTCACGTGCAAGTGCTTCAATAATTGTACAGCAGGTAATGGAGTGCAGCACGGAAATGGAGAATATGCGGGAAAGGATGGTCGTCATGGAGCAGAATGTTCGAAATGTCATTTCGGAGTGCAGCACGGAAATGGACAACATGCGCCAAAGGATGATAGTCATCGAACAGAATTTCAAAAATATCATTGACATGATGGGCCGTGTCAAAGACTGAAACACGCCCATCCCCCGCCCCCAAACCATTTTTAATTTTTGTACTTAACAATATGCCAAAATTTCAAGATGCACACACAGTGTGCCAATATGTGCTATCTGCCATCACAGAATATTTATTGTCTGTGCTTTGTGGGTACAAACCCCTCCTCGATCCTCAAGTATTTGAGAGGAAGAAGGGTTTGCTCCCACAAAACACAGACATTGATCACCCATGATGTCAGATAGCACATGTGGCCATTTGTCTGTTTAACCAATGACATTTGGCGAATTCACACTGAATGTGTGCATCTTGAAATTTTGGCGTGTTCCAGTGTGAAAGCACACCATCCATGACTGACTGCTGTTTTGAAAAGATAATTCTTTTTGGTGGTGATCTTGTTTTGGTTGTAAATGTTTATAGTTTCAGATCCCAAAACTAACAATAAATCTCCAAAACCAAGAAAGGGAAATAAATGTCAGAAAATAGAATAATTCTTTAGATTAAAAAATTGAAATAAGGACCCCCAAAAATATATGTAAATAGCTCTATTTTTAGAAAAAAAAAATCTCACATTTTTGTTGGGTTAAAAAAAAAATATATATATATATATATAAATCCTAAACAAAAAATATTTTTGGAGAAAAACACAACCCAAAAATTTTAAAATGTTCAAAAAATGTTTTGAAATAAAAAAAAAATGTTATCATAAAAAACATTTTTGGAATAGTTTTAGAAAAACACCCCAAAAATATGAGAAAAATAATACATCTTGGTTACAGAAAACAAACCAAAATAAAACCTTAATTTTGATGCTCAAAATAAATATTTGTACGTTTTGAAGTGTATATATATATATATATATATATATATATATATATATATATATATATATATATATATATATATATATATATATATATATAGATAGATAGAGACAAGCCAGCAAATTATTATGTAGATTTGCCAAAAAATAATTATAACATTGTGTTTCTATCAGTATTCTTGCTAATCACTGTAAAAAATAAAAAAATAAATTAAAAAAAAATTTACACCACCAAATTCCTAAAAAATGTTGGAATCCAAAAATGCATCATTTTTTTTGGAGTAAGGAATAAAATAATAAAAAAAATTGGTGACATCAAAAGCTGAAACATGAGTGGCTTCTTATTTCTCGACTCAATACCCAGTTTGTAGATGAGTGAATAATGTGCAAAAGTGTGGTTATTTACTAAATCTGACTAACTAAAATTGGCACTAGAAGTGCAGAAGTTAGTTTGAGAACCAGGAAGACAGAAAAAAAGAGAAAAAGCAGTAATGACAAACAACTGTATAAAGTCCAATGGTCTAATTATTTATTAGTTCTGAGAATATTCCTTTCTTTTGGGGGCCGAATTAGAAAGAAATATGATCTGGCATAGCAATGGCCCCCCCACCCATGAAGTACTCTACATATTTGTCGCGTACCTCACGAGCAGATAGGGGGGCCAAGCCAGCGCGACCAGTGTCCAGCCCAGGAATGTTATCTGAGGGTAGTCCTGCCTCAGAGCCCATGGGGGGTAGGTACGACTGGGAGTGCCTGCGTAGAAAATTGTGCAAAATGCAGCAGACAAATACAATGGTGTTCAATTTATATTCCGCCAGATGTATCGATGTCAGGAACAGGCGGAACCGGTTGGTGAGGATCCCAAAGGCATTCTCGACTACCCTCCGAGCCTTGGACAACCAATAATTGAACACCTTCCTCTCTAAGGTGAGGGTCCTCTGGGGAAAAGGCCGCATTAGGTGAGGTCCAAGCCCGAAAGCCTCGTCCGCTAGGAACACAAACGGAAGTCCTTCCACATTATCTTCATCTGGTGGCAATGCCAGACCACCAGTTTGGAGACGATCATAGAATTCACTCCGTGAGAACACTCCCCCATCTGACATCCGGCCGTTCTTCCCCACGTCCACATATAGAAACTCATACTGTGCCGACACCACCGCCATCAACACAATACTATGATAACCCTTGTAGTTATAATAGAAGGACCCCGAGTGGGGTGGGGGCACAATGCGGACGTGTTTCCCATCTATTGCTCCACCGCAGTTAGGAAAATCCCACCGCTGGGCAAATTGGGAAGCCACAGACTGCCATTCCTGTGGTGTGGAGGGTAGCTGTGGGGACAAACAAAAAAAAAGATTTAGTACTTTGGCACATAAACATTGCAAACATAATCCTACAAGCATCCTTGTGCAACTTCACAGTTTTCAAATAGCATTTTCAAATTGTGAAGGGAGAATTTCGGGGCACAAATAGATAGGCCCACTTAATTAATAAGAGACTCCACAGCCCTCTGATGGGGACAAAAACACTTTTAAGGGGGGGTGGGGGGTGTTTAAACTGTTTAAAAATCAAAAATATTAAAATAAAAGAGGCAAGGCTGGGGTTGGCCCTAAGATAGCATGCTGGACAGGTTAATATTGGGTAAGGTCCAAATATGCAGGTAGGCCAAAAAACAAATTACATGGAAAGCTGATATCAACATGCATAGGGAGAAAAGGGAACGTTAGTTAAACACACAGCATATCTGGGAAATAAAATAAAAAGTTAGTTGCCAAAATTATTAAAGACACATTGTGAGGTTAAAATGAGGAAACTTACCTTAATATACTCCTCCTGCAGAACTTTAATGATGGCAGCACACGTGTCCGGTATTATGACCCCAAGCGCCTGCGGAGAGATGCCTGTCGAGAACTTGAGGTCCTGCAGGCTCCTCCCAGTCGCCAGGTACCGCAACGTGGCAATAAGCCTCTGCTCGGCCGTGATGGCTTGGCGCATCACAGTGTCCTGCCTCGTGATATAGGGGGACAGAAGATCCAGCAGACGGTTGAATACGGGGTCCGTCATGCGGAGAAAGTTCCTATAGTCATTAGGATTATTCTCCTGGATTTCCCTAAGCAGAGGCATATGTGAGAACTGGTCACGCTGGCGCAACCAATTCTTGGTCCAGAAACGCCTCCGCCCCCTGTTTCTGGCCAAAGTACTGGAATAATGAACATATCCAGCAGCCATCCCATAAACAGCACCAACTCGTGAAAATTGACGCTGCTGCTCCATCATGGCTTCAAACTGGCCGGCTGGTCAGTCAAGAACACACTCCAACAGAAAGCACAATCAAATCCAGCGGTACCTGCAAAGAACGCACGACACACAGATACGATCGTACAGTACGAAGCTGCAAAGCAGAACGAACTGCACGCCTGTACCCGAATGCCAACTACGTACCCACAAGCACACGCACTGAACCAGAAAATACTACCTGCTAAAGCACGGAGACCGAGAAGCGCGAATCAGCTCTAACCAAACCTTCACTAACACGAGCAAAGCCGTAACTAGCAAAAGCGGAACAGAGGGCGTCGCCATTGACTTTGGGCTTTCCCTTTATAGTGACGTCAAACGTGGTTTACGTGCACGCGTTCTGGTCCGCCGGGAAATATGGTCCGCTGGTGTGTACAAGCCAGCGGGCCAAAAGACAAAACAGCCTTGTACGCCGGAAACAGCCCGTCGGACACTTTCCAGCGAACATGTTTGGTCGTGAGTACCCGGCCTAACACTCACATGCTTCGGCATGCAAGCATAAACAAGACCTCTCAGAAATGCGTGTGACTCACCAGGCTAAACTAGGATACGGAGATTCCATACAGGGCGAGTGAGTGGTGAGAGCATATCCTGGGTCCGCTGCTACCATCCTTCACCGGTTGAGGAAATTGTGGATGATTTGCTGAGATTATGTGAGTGTAATGTTTGAAGACTTTTTGCACTGTGTTTTTATTAAAACTAACCATTCGGTATTACACTATTGTGCACTTTTTTTCATCATTTTATATGCGGAGCAATCTGGATATCACTGTTTGGAAGTGAAGTTTCTGTTAAACCTACCTGAGAGGTCTTGTTTATGCTTGCATGCCGAGATTGGTCTCCTTTTTCAGACGAGACCCTGCGGAAACACGATTGACTCTATAAAAAGCCTAATTTCCATAGGGTGGAGTCCTCAAACAGCATGTCATCATTGAATTGGAAAAGTCTGAAAGCTTCTCAGTAAGTTGGTCTTTAATTTTAGGAACACATAAGAGTGTCTAATTAAGATGCCAGCGGAGGATCTTGCTAGTTGATGTAGACAGAGTAAGATATAATAAGATGGGCGCATGGTCTGACCATGTCATTGGATTAATTTCAGATGCTACCATGTGTTAAAAGGGGGGGTGATACAAAAAAATTATCTAGGCGGGTGAAAAGTTTGTGTGTTCTCGTAAGCTTACGGAAAAATGTAGACCACTTATTCACCTGAGCATAGGGAGTGGTTTGAAAGAGAGCTCATCTATCTTTGGTCAGAGACCTATATACGTACAAGTCACCACTAATAATCTAAAGGGTTGCAAAAAATTCATAATTTTCTCAAAGATCTCTGTATGGAACTGAATTTGTCCCAAATTTGGGGGCAGATCCACATACATACGCTGCGCCCGGCGCAGATGTCAGATACGCTACGCCGCTGTAACTTACTTTGACTTGGTTTGAATCCTCAACGAATTTGCGCCATAAGTTATGGCGGCGTAGTGTATCTCTTGCGGCGTAAGGGCGCGGAATTGAAATTGGGCGGGTAGGGGGTGTGTTTCATTTAAATGAAGCGCGTCCCCGCGCTGAACAAACTGCGCAAACAACGTAACATTTTCAAAATTATACGCAGGAACGACGGCCATACTTAAAGCGGAGGTTCACCCTTAGAGAGCACATTTTCCCCTTAGATTAATGCTCGTTTTATCTAGGGGAATCGGCTAGTTGTTTTAAAATATGATCCGTACTTACCGTTTACGAGATGCATCCTCTCCGTCGCTTCCGGGTATGGGCTGCGGGAATGGGCGTTCCTTCTTGATTGACAGTCTTCCGAGAGGCTTCCGACGGTCGCATCCATCGCGTCACGATTTTCCGAAAGAAGCCGAACGTCGGTGCGCAGGCGCAGTATAGAGCCGCACCGACGTTCGGCTTCTTTCGGGTACGAGTGACGCGATGGATGCGACCGTCGGAAGCCTCTCGGAAGACTGTCAATCAAGAAGGAACGCCCGCTCCCGAAGACCCATACCCGGAAGCGACGGAGAGGATGCATCTCGAAAACGGGTAAGTACTGCTCATATTTTAAAACAAATAGCCGATTCCCCTAGACCAAACGAGCAGGAATCTAAGGGGAAAAGGGCAAAAATTAAATAAATGGGTGAACTCCCGCTTTAACATTGAGTACGCCACCAGATATCAGCTTTAACTATACGCCGGAAAAAGCCGAACGGAAACGACGTAAAAAAATGCGACGCCCGCTCGTACGTTCGTGGATCGTCGGAAATAGCTAATTTGCATACTCGACGCGGATTACGATGGGAACGCCACCTAGCGGACGTAGAAAAATTGCATCTAAGATCCGAAGGCGTACGAAGATGTACGCCTGTCGGATCTAACCCAGATGCCGTCGTATCTTGTTTTGAGGATTCAAAACAGTAATTTTGAAATTACGCCGGCGTATCAATAGATGCGCCGGCGTACTTTATTTGGGGATCTACTCCTTGGTGTATATATGTTAATCAAAGTAAAAGATGTAGTCATGTAGGTGTAGAGGAGGCACTTTACGATCTCTGCTGTGTTGATGTCCACATTTTCCCTGAAGTAGAAAGCGGACGTGTCGTAGAAGGGTGAGTATACCTCAGGGAGAGGTGGGAGGCCAAGATTACGTAGAAATCACGCATTGAGTATTGCACCCCATCTCTAGAAGCTGACAAATGAAAGGGGAATCCCCAGGGATATATAACTTGATGTTGATGTAAGTGAGAAGTAATGGGACTTAAACTCAGTCTCTTGGCTAAAGTAATAGGTGACAAGTCAATGAAGATCTGAATATTGTCCCTTTTAAAATCCTAAAGCCCCATACACACTATCAGTTTTCCTGCTGCTTTTCTCTTCAGGTTTACCAAAACCATGTAGTACAAGGACCTGCCTGATTGCATTCAAATTGAAACGCTTAAGGTTTGACCTCATATTAGATGGTTTTGGTAAACCTGAGAAAACCATCAGGAAAACTGATAGTGTGTATGGGGCTTAACAGGTTTTATTGCGAGTAGCTACTGTTAGAGCTTTTTTAATCTTGAAATAATGAAAACGGACAATAATGTCTCTAGGACTGGAACATTATATATTTTTTTTCTAACACCCTAGAGAATAAAATAGTGGTCATTGCAATACTTTTTGTCACACCGTATTTGCGCAGCGGTCTTACAAGCGCACTTTTTTTGTAAAAAATTCACTTTTTTGAATAAAAAAATAAGACAACAGTAAATTTGGCCCAATTTGTTTTTATATTGTGAAAGATAATGTTACGCCGAGTAAAATGATACCCAACATGTCACGCTTAAAAATTGCGCCCGCTCGTGGCATGGCGTCAAACTTTTACCCTTAAAAATCTTGATAGGCGATGTTTAAAAAATTCTAGAGATTGCATTTTTTGAGCTACAGAGTAGGTCTAGGGCTAGAATTATTGCTCTCGCTCTAACGATCGCGGCGATACCTCACTTGTGTGATTTAAACACCGTTTTCATATGCGGGCGCTACTCGCGTATGCGTTCGCTTCTGCGCGCAAGCTCGTCGGGACGGGGCGCTTTAAAAATTTTTTTTTTTGTTTTCTTATTTATTTTTATTTATTTTATTACTTTTTACACTGAAAAAAAAAATTGATCACTTTTATTCCTATTACAAGGAATGTAAACATCCCTTGTAATAGAAAAAAGCATGACAGGTCCTCTTAAATATGAGATCTGGGGTCAAAAAGACCTCAGATCTCATATTTGGGCTTAAATGCAAAAAAAATAAAAAAAATTGGAAATGTCATTTTTTCAAATGACAAAAAAAAAAATTGTCTCTTTAAGAGGCTGGGTGGGACTGACGTTTTGACGTCACTTCCGCCCAGCAGAGCTATGGGGACGGGCGAAGGAGATTTTTCCTTCAGTCTCGTCCCCGCTCAGCTGCTGAACAGTCGCGATCTCCTCCGCCGCTACCGACGGCTCCGGTAAGCGGCGGAGGGCGCGGGAGAGCGGCGGGAGGGGGGGCCCCTCTCCCGCCACCGATAACGGCGATCTTGCGGCGAATCCGCCGCGGAGACCGCCGTTATCGTTTACCAGACCACGCACACTAAAGATTGATACCTCGGTTGTGGCAGCAGCTGCTGCCGTTACCGAGATATCAATCTTTAAAAAATGGACGTACATCGTCGTGCGCAGGTCTGGAAGTGGTTAAAGGCGTTGTAAAGGAATTTTTTTTTATCTTAATAGCTTCCTTTACCTTAATGCAGTGCTGTTTTCATGTCCTCATTGTTCGTTTTTGCTCTTAAGTTGCTGTAATTCTTCTCTGATCTCCACACTTCCTGGTTGTCTGTTTCCTGATAACCACAGTACTGGTTTAAAATGTCCGTGTGTGGGGAAAACTTTGTTTTATGTCTTCTGAAAAACGACAAAAAAAAAATTCGAACATGCTTGATATTGTGTGGGCAAAACGACATTTAAAACAACATTTTTAAACCCGTGCATGTTCAGAAGCAAGTTATGAAGCTAGCTTCAATGGAAAAGAGTGCTGAACGTAACCGCGCTTTGCTAGAGCATTTTGAAAAAACGATGGTGTGTAGGCAACTTCGTTTTTGAAAATGAAGTTTCAAAAAACGTTCTTTTATTTCATGATTTAAAACGTCGTTTTTTTTTTCATCACAAAAAACGACCGTCTGTACGCGGCATAAAACCCCTCAGCACCAATCAGTTTCGTTTTCCAAACCATCACTGCCCTGTATTGGCTCTGTGGCTCTGTACAGCACAGAGTCAGGAAACAACATGCAAAAACGAAACTAGAAACTACAGGTACATTATATGATTGATTTTTATCTATTTTTAATAGTTTTTAAAAGGAATCAGTTAACTATTATGTCTCTATACCCTGTAAACAGTCGTTTCAGCAAAAAATAGTTTTTATTTACAACCCATTTAAGCTCATGATCTGCCTGAACACCCAGATCCTTCTCCACCATTGATTTACTGAGTTGTACTCCCCCTAGTATGTATGATTACATTACATTTATCAACATTAAAAGTATTTTCTCACACAGTTGTCCAGTTAAACAGTTCATTGAGGACTCGTAAGTTTGACACATCCTGTAACAATGCTTTTTCACTGTAATGCTTTGTGTCATCTGCAAAATTCAAACGTCACTTTCACTCAACAGCCTTAAAGGGACAATTTTTTTTTTTTTTGCTTTTAAGTGTAAATGTGAGATCTGAGGCCAGATCTCACATTAAAGAGGTCCTGTTTTTTTTTCAATTACAGGGGATGTTTTCATTCCTTGTAATAGGAAGAATAGTGATCCAAACATTTTTGTGTAAAAAAATAAATAAAAAATTAAGTGCCCCGTCCCTTTGTGCTTGCACGCAAAAGCGAACGCATATGTAAGTTGCACCCACATATGTAAACGATGTTCAAATCACACATGTGAGGTATCGCCGCGATCGTTAGAGTGAGAATAATAATTCTATCAAAATACCTTCTCTGTAACGCTAAACTGGTTCTGATGGATCTCAGATACCCCGGGTGGGCACATCCGCCAGACCTGTGTCTCCTGTCCTCCAAACGCACCCGCAGCCTGCCGATTCGCCATCACCAGCCCTTAACCCCTTAATCATGAGAAAATCCACACAGGTGTTGAGGGTTAAACATGCAGAGCTTAAACTGTTTATTAAATACCAAAACATACAGTTTTACACACAGTTAGGGACACTCCCCTTAGCCTTGTCTAAGAGGGGTAGGGGACAAGGAACAACCAATGGGAACGGAACATTTGGACATTGAAACAGTCTACAGATACCTAATGAGATTATGGTAAGCAGGCAGCCTCTCAATACAAACCCCCTGCGGAGAGACGTCTGCAGCCCAGGCCATTGTCTATGTGTCATGAATCAACATAATTAGACACAGCAACAAGAGGGGGGGTGGGGGGAGAAGGGCTGTAACATTACATTACATCAATGCCAGCTTCAGGTCTCCAGTATTTTCTGGCCCATAGTCTGTCGGTGGAGGCACGCCCCCAGTCCCTTCCAAACCACACAGTGACAGTGGGTTCTGTCACACTGGTAACATGTAAAAAAAAATAAACTCCCCCTTTGGAGATTGTAAAGGTATGTTGTAATTCCACGAGCGGGCTCAATTTTGAATAATTACATATTGGGTATCAATTTACACAAAGTACCGCTGTGCAAATACGGTGTGACATAAAGTATTGAAACAACATTCTCTATGGTATTTGAAAAATATATATAATGTTTGGGGGTTCTAAGTAATTTTCTAGCAAAAAAAATATTTTGCAACATTTGACAACAAATGTCGAACATGGTGGTTAATAAAGCATAACACATATAAACATTACGGATAAGGCACAGCTTCCAAAAATCATACAGTCAGGCCCATCTAAGAGAGCACAGGAAACCATAGATATATAAAAAAAAATGATGGCAGATCACTTGACAGGTACACACACAGAGAAAAAGTTGGCAGTGGAAGCGGCAGAACAAACAAACTCCAAAGGCAGGAAAGGCAAGTTCCTGGAAAAGTGCAGGAGCAACTCTTGAGTAGAGGAACCACTGAGAAACTTCCTATTGAGTATTTAGTAATTTGGGGCCTTATGAGGGGAGGATCTGGATCTTCGCTTATGTCCTTGTTTCTGCCACTGTGGGGCAAAGGGTAAGCTCATGCAGCCCCTATAAAAATCCGACAGAATAGGTGAGCATGAAATCTTAATTAGACTACCAGTAAATTTATGAATGTAAAATGTTATCATACCCTGTAATGTTTATCTATACTAGTAACATGCCTTGCGCTTTGTTTTGTATATGACTAGATGAAGAAATAGATGGATGCAGCGCCCTGATGACTCTTAATTGTGAAACATGTTGGCGACCAGCACTATCTCTGTCTAAACAATTCTGTCATCAGCATTATATCAGGGCAAAATTGATTTTATTATAATTTTTTAATTTATTTAAATAAAATTTGTATTTTGTATAAAAACCTTGTTATCTTCGCTCGCCTACAATAGACACACTGGGCCACGATTCAGGTATAATCGCCTATCTTTAGGTGGGCATAGCGTATCTCAGATACACTACGCCGCCGTAAGTTTGAGCAGCAAGTTGTGTGTTCACATAGTACTTGCGCTTAAACTTACGGCGGTGCAGTGTAACTGGGCCGGCGTAAGCCCGCCTAATTAAAAATAGGCTGGCTGGGGGCGTGTCCATGCGCCGTCCGTGGACATATCCCAGTGTGCATGCTCCAAATGATGTTGTCAAATCGTCATGCTTTCGACATGAACGTAAATTACGTCCAGCCCTATTCGTGAACGACTTACGCAAAGGACGTAAAAAATTCAAATTTTGTCGCGGGAACGACGGCCATACTTAACATTGGCTGCGCCTCATAGACCCAGGGGTAACTTTACGCCGGAAAAAGCCGAACGTAAACGACGTAAAAAAATGCGCCGGGCGGACGTACGTTTGTGAATCGGCGTATCTACCTAATTTGCATATTCTACGCTGAAATCGAAGGAAGCGCCACCTAGCGGCCAGTGTAAATATGCAGCCTAAGATACTTTGGTGTAAGAGACTTACGCTGGTCGGATCTTAGGGAAATCTATGCGTAACTGATTCTATGAATCAGTCGCATAGATACGATGGCGCCCAATCGGACTTACGACGGCTTATCTGGAGATACGCCGTCGTAAATCTCTGTGAATTTGGCCCACTTTCTCTAATAAGGTCCTAATTATTCTGAGTTGGCTAATACCCGCTCAGTTTATTCTTCCCAATTTTCTTTCAACACTTTAAGGACTGGAGCATCGTGTCTATTCTGGAAACTGTCCAATAACCTCTTCCAAATATACGGTAAGCCAGGAGTAGTTGGAGTGAATGGCCAATCAGGCAAAGAGGACTTGTAGTAGCTCCAAAGTGCTAAGGAAGGTTGGTAGGTCTCCTAAGGTGTGGAACAATCCTGTTTTGCCCTCATAGAAAGGACAACGGAGATGGAAAGGAAAAAGCCACTGATATTTAATCTTGCGTTCCTGCAGGAATTGCGTGAGCAGTTTAAATGCCTTTTGCATAGCCAACATTTGACGGGAAAAATCTGGGAGAAGCATGACTGGAGTGTCATTGAAGATTATATAGTATCTTGAGGGCTGGCCGCACGCATTATGGCCTCCTTGACCTTGTATAAATGAACTTTACAGCGGGTATCATGTATAAAAGAGGGATCTGGATTTTGCAGACCAGCTGTCCTGTGGACACAGTCCAATTCGATGGGGTCCTCTTTAGGTTTTTGTAGCAGTTGGTTAAAGATGGCAGTCAAGGCCATGGGCAAATCTTCCAGGGTTTCAGTTATAACGCTAATTCTTATGTTATTGCAGAAATTCAGATTTTCTTTATAATCCTGCTGGTAAGAAGTAGTGTTGCTCACGAATATTCGCATTGCGAATATTCGTTACGAATATGGCATATTGGAATATTTGCGAATAACTCGAATTTCGCGGCCAAAATTCGCTATTCCGAATATTCGTATTTTTTCAAATTTATTTTTAAAACAGATCACATCCTAGTGATCTCCATCGACGTCTAAAAGCATTGCTGGTATGATTAGAGACCCTGGGCCGAGTAGCTAAGCTGAGGCGATCCTTTTATGTTGCCGAATATTCGCAATCGCGAATATTCGTATTTTACGAATATTCGTGAATACTTTCTCCGCCCTTCTTTTGCATCAGAGCCAATCAGAGTTCTCCTACCACAGTTGTCATAGGAGAGAGTGGAGTGTTTCTGTGCGTTTTTCCAGTGTATCACATCTTCAAAGAATTTTCCATCTTTTGTCCTGTGTCATCATTTGCATTTCACCTCTTTAATGAGAATAATAACTGTTTAACATAAAGACATTTAAGAAATGTCAACGTAAACGGTTTACTTGGCTTTTTTTAAACTCAACAGAATCAGGGGCACCAGTGTGCGGTTGATCTTTACCTAACTCAATACAGGTCAGTCTAGAGGAGAGATCTGTATTTTCCAAATCTATGGTTATTCAATATTTATTAAACTAATCAATATACAAATTGGTCAAAGTAAACCTTCAAATCTATATAATAATGTATTTATTTTATTAATACCTTGTTGTTAGTTGCAGGGTCCATTACGTAAAACCACACTTTTTCCAAAGGGCAGGTGAAATTGAATGTTTCAACATTTCGCAATCAATTTCGCATTCGCATTAGCAACATTTTGCAATCAATTTCGCATTTGCATTAGCGAAATTTTGCAATTTTTTTTTTTTTATAAAATATCACGAATATTCGATTTTAGCGAATATTTCCTGAATATTCGTCTATATATTCGCGATATATCGCGAAATCGAATATGGCGTATTCCGCTCAACACTAGTAAGAAGGTGGCTGCAGCATGACAGTGTGTGCATTAAGAATTTACTCATGAGTTTGCACAGCACTGCACAGTAGTTTAGTGTTTTCTATCTTAAATGCAGACCCCAATATCCCTCTTAAGCTCAGAGATCCCATGTCTGTAGGTCTTTTCAATCCTCTTAACACAATGTTCAAAGTCTGCCTTAGTGGGCAGTGAGCTAATGTAGCTGTGCAGGGACTTAAGCTGGGATTTCATGTCCCATCCATCCCCAGAGCCCAGTGAAGTGTGAGTGGCTCCTAGAATGCCTGGAGGATCGATCCTGACCCTCAGGAGAGAAGTTGTGGGTGTGAGAGCTCACCTGAACATCCAGGGCTGACTCAGAGTGGGCCAGGGAAGGAGGTGCCAACGCCATCTTCAATTCCAGCTGGCGCTGGGCCGTGGCTGAAAATCGGGTGAAGAAGTCCCCCAAGTTTTCTCCTGGATGACTTCCACCTGCTCTCTTCTGGTCCCTGGGTACAGGCGGTGAGAGTGGGGTTTCCTGACAGTGATAAACCCTGCAGAGCCACAAGGTACGGGAGCTGAGGAGAAACACCTACAGCTCCATACGCCAAGCCACGCCCCTCAAGCATCCCTGTTTAAAGAGAAAAGCAGAAAAAGCATAAACAGTGGTTATCCAACTAGATTACAACAATAGGAAAAGGGTAACTGTAAGCGCAAAGCTAGTGTAACTGTGAACAGATAGGTTGGCAATAAACCAATAATCGTGTTAGTCCATAAAAAGTCAATACTTAAGATAGCTGACGGCAGCTGTCCTCAGGGGAAGCCAGCTCTGTAAACAGGATAAAAGAAGGGGAAAACAAAGGATGTGCCACCTGAGCACAGTTTAAAGTCTACCTTAGTGGTTGCAGTTTTAATGGCAAGTTATGCAATACACTCACAGGAAATGTGAAAACTGTGAAACTTTCTAATGTGTCCCATATGGAAAACAAAAAAGCAGTGATCTATGGGTAGGAGCCAAAATATATATATATATATGGAATCCATGGAATAAATTCAAAGTTAGTTTATTGCACTGTAGACAATTAACAAGCAACTACAAGAGGCTCTTAGTGCTGGTACAGACTTGGTAAAAGGTAAAAAGCATGTAAATACATTGTATTAAAAACGAACGGTACCACAATGATGTCTGGATGAGAAAGTGTTAACGTTTTCAGAAGGCTCGCTGGTCACACGTGGAGAGAGGTCATCCCAAACCGTGTGGGGAATGGTAATACCTTGATGGAAGAAAGTTGTCAGGGCACTAATCCTTACCTGTCTCCCCGAACGGTGCAATCGTGGCTGTTTGCGCCGCGTGCGCGTGTGCGTGGTGTTGGCGCGCGCGTGCGTGGTGTTGGCGCACGCGGGCGCGCGCATGGGCGCGCGCACGGGCGCGCACAGACCTGTAGTCCGTCCGGCCAATCAGAGCCCTGAAGCGGGCTATTTAAACCTCTCCCTTTCCTGTGGCTAGTTGCTGGTTTGTCACAGCGTTTGTTTGGAGTGTTGACTACAGGGAGCTAAATAAAATCACTGTCAAAAATAGGTATCCTCTGCCCCTCATTCCAGAACATTTTCAACGCTTCCGATCAGCCCGGATTTTCTCTAAGCTCGATCTCCGCGGGGCCTACAACCTCATCCGGATCAGGCACGGGGACGAATGGAAGACCGCTTTTAGATCAAGGTTCGGGCACTTTGAATACCTAGTAATGCCATTCGGCCTCTGCAACGCCCCTGCTACCTTCCAACATCTGGTAAATGACATCTTTCGCCAATATCTGGATGACTTCCTAGTCGTCTACTTGGACGACATCCTCATTTTTTCGGTATCACTCGAACTACATCGTACCCATGTTAAGAAGGTCCTGACTATCCTCAGAGAACACAAGCTTTATCTTAAAGCGGAAAAATGTGAATTTGAGAAGACTACAATTCAGTTTTTGGGGTTCATCATTTCGACCGACGGTATATCCATGGATCCGCAAAAGGTCAAAGCAGTTCAGGATTGGCCAGCGCCAGTTGACAAAAAAGGGGTACAGCATTTTATTGGCTTTGCCAACTTTTACCAAAGATTCATTGTTGGTTTCTCAACCATTGTGGCCCCTATCACCAGTCTTACTCACCAAGGTCATCGCTTCCATTGGTCCCGGGAAGCTCAAGAAGCATTCAAAAAGTAAAAAATCTTGTTTTCTTCAGCCCCTATCCTTAGGCATCCAGATCCAAGCTTGCCCTTTATCCTGGAGGTCGACGCTTCGGAAACTGCCATCGGTGCTATCCTGTCACAAAGGCAAGGACCCAAATCCTTGCTGCACCCCATAGCCTACGCGTCATGAAAACTAAATCTCTCGGAAAAAAACTATGATGTTGGGGACCGGGAACTGTTGGCCATTAAGTTCGCCCTAGAGGAGTGGAGGTACCTCCTAGAAGGTGCTCTTCACCCCATCTTGATCTTCACAGACCATAAAAACTTGGAATACCTGCGATCTGCCAAACGTCTGAGACCTAGGCAAGCCCGTTGGGCCTTGTTCTTTGCCCGCTTCAACTTTCACATAACCTTCAGACCAGGATCTAAGAATGGAAAAGCTGACGCCCTATCCAGAATGTTCACCGAAACACCTGACCAGTCAGAACCCAGTACCATCTTGACACCCCAAAATTTCTTTCTGATTTCTCAGTTGGATCTACTTTCCTCTTTGAAGACGGCCTCCACCCAAATTACCAACATACCCTCACTCTCTCTTGAAAAACGAGACGGTTTACTATGGTCTCGAGGCAAAATTTTTGTACCTGAACAAACGAGACAACTAGTATTGAGTATATTCCATGACCACAAACTAGCAGGCCACTTTGGAGCTCGGAAAACCGCAGAGTTAGTTAGCCGCTCCTTCTGGTGGCCAAAGTGGAGGTCGGACTGTAAGGACTATGTAACTTTGTGTTCTCGGTGTCAGCGTTACAAAGGCCCAAACACCAAAACCTGGAGTTTACTCAGACCTCTTCCTGTTCCTGAACGCCCCTGGGCGGACATTTCTATGAATTTTATTGTAGACTTACCACCTTCCGGAGGCTTTACTACAATCCTAGTAGTGGTCGACCGGCTGTCCAAATTTGCACACTTTGTACCTATGATTGGCACACCCTCTGCAGCAGAAACCGCCAAAGTTTTCTTCAAAGAGATCGTGAAGCTCCATGGGACACCCAAAAGCATAGTTTCGGATAGAGGTGTGCAATTTACATCTAAATTCTGGAAGGAACTTTGTAAATCTCTGGAGATTAAAACATGCCTCTCATCAGCTTACCAGCCGCAGTCCAATGGTCAGACGGAGAGGACCAACCAAACGTTGGAACAGTATCTCCGTTGCTTCTGCTCCTCGTCGCAAGATGACTGGTCGTCTTTGCTACCATCCGCAGAATTTGCATATAACAATTCTCTACATTCATCCACCAACCAGACTCCATTTTGGGCTAACTATGGTTACCATCCTACTTTCCTTCCAAATTCAATCCCCGAGATTCCTGTACCTGCTGTTCAAGAACATATAGT